>NC_041399.2:3512554-3790054 GCF_900747795.2 Erpetoichthys calabaricus
CGATTTACTGTGCCACCTTTCTTTGCGCTTCTTGTATGTCAAGATGTCATTCACACATCTGAAATCGGAATATGCTGCTCAACAAAACCTTTACCATATGGACAGAAAAGTCACGAGTGAGTAACGTTTCAGTTTATTTCTCAGGTGTCTGCTTACTTTTGACAGTAATTCACCTGCCACGTCGCACAGGAGAAATCCTTTCTGAAAATAAAACGGTGCTGATTGAGGGGCTGACGGTCATCATACAAGCTCAGCATATTGTTACTGAACAATCACTTTTGCTTTAAAAAAGTCGTTTACCAACAAAACGATACAAACCTTGTAAAATTCCCGAGCCTGCAATGTCTCTACTGAACTACAGGTAGGTAGAAGAAAAGAGTCTCTGCCAACTGGTTAAAAACTAAACATACCAATGTGTTTTTGTATTTATTCTATATTTATTAATTTATCTTTTTTTTTTAGTTTACATTCACAGTTCAAAATACATGATATTGTGAAAATAATCCAGTAGCAGAATTATGTTTTAAAATGTTTGTCCCCCTTTTTCAGTTTTTCTCTGTCTCTTTCAAAATAGATAGTTGAAGTATCATATTATTTTTGTTGTTAACATCAACCATGTCATACATATTGCATACCGGAGATTTTTCCTACCTTGCACCCAAACCTGCTGGGGTAGGCTCCAGGTTTCTTGTAATCCTGCTCTAGATTAACAGGTTTAGATAATGATGTCATATATATTGTTCCTAATTTCAGATGCTGTCTCTGTCATTTTGTAGCTGTTCTCACTCCTATTACCTGCTCTTGCTCTGCTCATTAAGGGTTTACTGATCTTACGGTGGGCTATTCAAGTCTCACTGCCCCTGACCGTCACACTACGGGCTTGTTTTTCTTTGTTTCCCTCAATACAGCTAGGTGGGGTCTGCACACTGATTCAAACCTAAAAGTCCTGTTCTTCCTAAGCCCCCGTGATTTTCATGATCACATCTGTCAGAACACAGTAGAATCTAATTTCTGATTTTTGGTATTTTTAGGCCTACAGGTGGGAAAATTCTGTCTAAATTGTATGTGCCTGAGATGAAATCAGAGATCAATATGACTGGTAGAAAATAAAAAGCCCAGTATGGGAGATTTTTTAATGCAATATTGAAGGCATTTGTTATAAGCACATTGTCTTGGAGCCAGATATGCTGCTGGAGTATGTGGTTTTTCCCTTGGGATTAATAAAGCTATCTATCTATCTATCTATCTATCTATCTATCTATCTATCTATCTATCTATCTATCTATCTATCTATCTATCTATCTATCTATCTATCTATCTATCTATCTATGTTGTGTGCTGTAGACATTTAGAGTATAAACCCTCAATCCTTAAAATTCACCTAACTTTCATTACAAATTGGCCCATTCTAGGTAAGTAAAGGAAAAGATGAAAAGTGCCAACAGTTAGCGCACATTTGTTCAGCACAAATGACATATAAAATATTTTCAAAATTATAAAATTGTATAAAACTGTTCATATCTGATATTGATTATGCTCATTTTTGTCAGACAAAAGCAAAATCAGATAGTGAATCATGTAGTGTAGTAAGCTTCCACAAACATTAAACTCGTGTCCACATCCGTTTAGTGTACAGTTCTGTCTGATTGTGACACAGAACTAAACTCCATAGTAGCTCTTTAACCTTACCATAATTACTAAAACTCAAACGGAAACTAATATATATATATAAATAAAATAGAAATGTCTTTGTGAAATAAAAACTAAATTAAAACTAAAAATACACAATGAAGGAGAACTAAAACTAAACTGAATTTCCAATTCAGGTCAGAAAAAAATCTTTCATCCAGTGAACCGCATTATGGAGGACTTTAGTTATTGTAGCCTTCTTTGAGCTAAATCATAAATACGAGGTGAAACACAAAAATAACCGGATTGGTAAAAAAAAAAAAAAAAATTATTGATGACTTACAGCATTCTAAACATTGTCACCTTCTCTGTACTCCCCCTCCCGGTCTCTACACCACTCCATACATATCTTCCATTGATTGAAACAGTGCTGGAAGTCTTCTTGCTTGAGGTTCTTCAACAGGCTTGCTGTTTCTGTTTTCACTTCATCCATTGAAGAAAAATGTGTTCCCTTCAGGTCACTTGTGATTTTCAGGAAAAAGTGAAAATCACAGGGAGCTAAATCTGGCAAATAGAGTGGATGATTGAACACAGGAATGTTTTTGTCAGTCAAAAACTGCTTTATGGGAAAAGCATTGTATGCGGGAGTGTTGTCTTGTCTCGCTGTTTGCTTTTTTCACCCGACATTGTTGCAGCATCTCGTGTAGCGATTATTGTGCAAATCCTGACTGGGCTCTTCACAGGATATACGTAGCCAGTCGGCGGTTTGAGAGGGCTTGTAGGAGGGGATATAGTTCTAGAATTCACGTCCGACTGACCTCCAGACGGTTTTCCAGGAAAGCCCCAAGTCCAGTCCAGTTGTTTTTATGTCTCGCCTCGTATATCGGATGAAACATGTATAGCATGAAATAACCCAGTGAATTAAGGAGCTGAAGGAGATTTTCACCCCAATCCCTTTTTCTTGATTAATATGTTAAGCAGGTACTGGTATAAAGTAATTCAGTTGAGTTTTGTGCACATTTCTGCGATTACATTTTTATCTCGTGCATGAAAATTGGTCACTGAATGACTTGTGCCCAATCTATGGAATTTTCTTTAATTCCACAGTCCTTTTTTGTTCAATGTTTCTATCACTTTCGGCCTTTTTTTAAACCATTTTGTTAAGGACATGGGTGACTTTAAAATGCTGCTGATTATATGATAGCTTTCTATAGCGTTCTTAATGAGATGGAGGCAGCTTATTAGCCTTCACTGACTCACGTGAATGTGTTTGACGTGTTATTAAATACGTTAAGGGGATGTGTGACTACTTGTAACTGTGACTGGTGCTGTTGGTATTAAATTACATTTTGTTCCTAAAATAACCCAATTAAGAGTACATGATTCCACTGCGTGTGCTTTTGGACACTCTGAGAAGGTCGTCATTGAGTATATACAAGTACAACATCAAACGAGGCATCTGTCAAATTCTTCATTTATTTATTTTTTTTTCTGAGAATGGATTCTAATAATTGCAGTAGTATAGTTTCCTTGTTCCATCACCTTCAAGTCAGACTGTCAAGAGCGAAAGTTGTGTTCTGTAATTTGAACCTTCTACAAGCTGCCTTCTCCTAACACTAACCTTATACAGAGTCAGACATGGAACATGAGAGATTTTTGCATATTTCGCTTACAGGCAATTTGTCCAAATAAAAAAAGGATGTGTGGTCTTGAAAAAGACCCATAAACCAGTATGCCTAGACTATGCCACACTCCAGATCCCTTGACCTCCAAACTCTGCATTCAGGCTATACAGGCTGTGAAATGAAACATCGTTGACACCACAAAAAGGTTTGGGGCAGCCACTCCATATACTTGAAGTTTGGCTGATAAAGGCAAAAAAAGTGAGCAATCAGTCTTTACAGACAAGA
Source organism: Erpetoichthys calabaricus (assembly GCF_900747795.2). Taxonomy (NCBI): domain Eukaryota; kingdom Metazoa; phylum Chordata; class Cladistia; order Polypteriformes; family Polypteridae; genus Erpetoichthys; species Erpetoichthys calabaricus. Next base: position 3,516,094 of record NC_041399.2, read on the forward strand.
ATCCAAAACTGAATTGAGGTAACAGAAGGAATATGGCGGTTTTAAAGCCAGACAGGGGAAATGATGTTGTCTGGACAGGAACCGGAAGTGATGTCATCGGGCCCGGAACAGAAAATGGCGTCATCTGGGCAGGAACCAGAAGTGACATCTTTGAGCCCAAGCAGAATTTCCCATGGTGGGTTCTTTAGGAAAAAAAGAAAAAGGATTAGTGCACTCTGCCACCCCCTGGTCCGGCATGGAATGAGCCCTTTAGTTGCCTCCCATGCACACGTGTGTGACAAGGCCCAAATGGGAAATTTTCATTTAAAAGTTGAAAAATGTCTTAGAAGGACAAGGCCACTACAGGATCTTTAAAAATGAAGGTATTTATTTGAAAATCCTCAAAAGAGACACATAAAGGCAAAGTAAGGGCATCAATGATTTGCCTTAAATGTCAATCTAAAGCAAACAAGTCTAATCCATTATCTTAAAAACAGAAGCCAGCAATTCAAAAGCTGTCAGAACCCATACCCTAGGATAGCACACAAGAGTCCACTCAGTCAGCACGTAGGCGCTGGGTTCAAACCCAGGGTGCTGCATCTGTGGTACAGCAGTGCTGACCAACGTACCACCTTACCACCCTGCAGTGGTTAGTTCTGTTTAAGCTAAATGTATACATTTACTTTTCTGTACCTTGAACTGTAAGGAAATGCCTTAGTTCTCCTATAATTTGAAGCTTGAAAACCAAGCTAGCACTTGCATTACCGCACTGTAGGACAGATCAACGTTGAAGATAACAGCCACATTGTAGGCTGAGTCAACAAAATGAACGTTCAGCCCTTCTGAGGTAAATGGTGACAGCACCTGGTAACTGTCAGCAGCAGTCCCTCCAGCTAATAGATTTTCTTGTCTCTGTATAAAGAGAATAATTTATCACTTATCCAATGTTTTAACCCACTTAAACAATTAATTAAAGACACAGTAAGAGAAACCTTGTTAGGTCCGATCGATAGTTGACTGTCATCCTTCTAAGGGTGAAATGGAGTACTGGGTTTTTTTCTTTTTTTTTAAACGATATCTCTTAGTGAAGTACGGTAATCCCTCACTTATCGCGGGAGATAGGTTCCAAGGCCGACCGCGATAACTGAATTTCCGCGAAGTAGGGACACTATATTTATTTAATTATTTAACGTGTATTTGGACGTTTTTAAACCCTCCCTGTATTGTTTACAACCCACCATTTACTCTATTAATAACAGGGACAACTGCTAAGCAATATGAAATCGGTAGATAAGTTTACACTTACTGTATAGCGAAGTACACGTAGCAGCTTGTAGGAGGTCATGACGTCGTCGACCTTGTTGCAAAGATTCCTAAAGCAGATTCCATCCAGACTACTGCCCTATCACGTCCACTTGCAACTCGTTTTGCACCCTGGTTAAAGGACACTGCGGCCGTAGATCTTATATGCTTTTCCTCCTTTTTAAATAAAAAGAATCGATGTCCTGCAGCGCTGTAGCTGTTCCCTTCCTTCAACATATCCAAAACTTTTACCTTTTCTGCAATCATTTGCATCTTCTGTTGGCGCTTGGACACGGCCCCTGAAGCATTAGCACATTAATGATGAATGAGTGAGATGAGACTTCCTGGTTAATGCAACACTCCGTCGCTGAGCCAATCAGCAGCACACAGGAACTTAACTGCGTGCTCTGATTGGGTAGCTTCTCAGCCATCCGCCAATAGCATCTCTTGTATGAAATCAACTGGGCAAACCAACTGAGGAAGCAAGTAAAAAGACCCATTGTCCGCAGAAACCCGCGAAGCAGCGAATAATCCGCGTTCTGTATTTAGATATGCTTACATATAAAATCCGCGAAGTCGTGAATCCACGAAAAGTGAACCGCGAAGTAGCGAGGGATTACTGTAATGTAAAAGTTACACATTTAATGGTTTGACTTCCGAGCCATTAGGGACACTTTATGTGACCTTGGAATTTATTGATGGGGTCATATACTTTAAAAAAAATCAGATAAGAATAAACTGAACTACACAAGGTCAGTGCCTAATAATCCAAAATGCAGAGCGGACCAAACACCAGCAGCCCCACATGAAAAGGATTTTTCAGAATTGCAAATGTAGCCTCAAAGGCGAGTCCTTGTGGTAAAGTGAGTTGGGGGTCCATGGCGGTGCAGGAATTTAAAGTATAAAGTGTGCGGCTCAGTCGTGTGGGTGTCTGCTGCTGAAAAGGGGAGTTTAGTGGGGAAACGAGCTGATTACTTGTTACTGTGCAGGCGCAATCATCTCCAGAGAATGTTGACAGCGCCTCAGTTTTAAGATGGATGCGTTTGCAATATTCACCAATGCTTTTCAGTGTGAAACTTTAAAACTTTGTACAGCACAACCTGTTCAAGATATCTGAACGAAAATTGAACTGTCTTGACAAATTTCCGTAAAGAAAAAGTTTGACACATCTCAACAAAATTGAGTTGTTTCATGAAGACAGACAGACATGTCATTCACAAATGGCTGCTTTGCACATTATCTGCAAACGCTCCTACAAATGTATATATCTTTTGGTGGGCTGTTTCTTTAAGACTGTGTTAGTGAGTAATACCTTTTACGTAGCAGCTGTATTCTTTAAAACTGCCAGACAGTCTGCAAACTAAAAGTGTAAAAGCACATGGTAGGCACCTTTTTCAAACACTTTATCTTCGGATTTGTATGAAAGCACACAATAATACTTCCTGTTCTTTGTAATTCCTGGTGTGTAATACGTGAGTTCTGCTATGCTGTATTGTAAGCTGCAGGTAGTAAACACACATTAATTTGTGACTGGTGAGTCACTTGGTCAATAATAAGCACTTTATTCTATCAGTCAAGCTGTAAAGCACCAAAGCCCGTACCCTGTGCCTGCCATCATACTTTGTCAGAAGCACTGGCTTTGTCTTATTATGTTCCCTGTGTCACATTGCTTAATCCTGCTGCCTGCTGGTTTGATCCTTGTTAAAACAGCAGCAGCGCTCAGCCCTCTAATAGAAGAGAGGGGTGTGAAGATTCTAACTGGAAGCAGTGAAGCGTAAGGCAAAGAGGTTTGTTGCTGTCTGACTGACATCTGAGGTCAAATGCATTCAGCATGTTATTGTTTAATAGAACATACTTGAGAAATCTGACAGAGCGGCCTCACTGAAGTGCTTGTGACTTGGCTCGCGTGGAACAACTGTCACTCTTCCGTTTATCCTGTGACATTTGGTAAGCAGCGACTACTGATATGTCTCAAAGTGACCATTTTCTCTGACGTTATCTTTTAAAGGAGTTGAGACGATGGATTCTCAAGACATGTGACATCACTCTTGTCATGTTTTTGTTTCTTGTTCCTTTCTGTGTTTTATGTGTATATATTGAAAAATATCTTGACATTTTGAATTAAATAGAAAATCTCTCTTAATAGATAAATAGATAGCTGTTGAGTATCTATCTATCTATCTATCTATCTATCTATCTATCTATCTATCTATCTATCTATCTATCTATCTATCTATCTATCTACAGTCATGGCCGAAATTATCGGCACCCCTGGAATTTTCCTTGAAAATGCACAATTTCTCCCAGAAAATTGTTGCATTTACAAATGTTTTGGTATCCACATGTTTATTTCCTTTATGTGCATTGGAACAACACAAAAAAACAGAGAAAAAAAGCCAAATCTGACATCATTTCACACAAAACTCAAAAACCGGGCTGGACAAAATTATTGGCACCCTCTACTTAATATTTGGTTGCACGCCCTTTGGAAAAAATAACTGAAATCAAGCGCTTCCTATAACCATCAACAAGCTTGTTACACCTCTCAACTGGAATTTCTGACCACTCTTCTTTTGCAAACTGCTCAAGGTCTCTCAGATTTGAAGGGCGCCTTCTCCCAACAGCAATTTTGAGATCTCTCCATAAGTGTTCAATCGGATTTAGATCCGGACTCATTGCTGGCCACTTCAGAACTCTCCAGCGCTTTGTCTTCAACCATTTCGGAGTGCTTTTAGAGGTATGTTTGGGGTCATTGTCCTGCTGGAACACCAATGACCTCTGACACAGACCCAGCTTTCTGACACTGGGCCCTACATTGCGCCCCAATATCTTTTGGTAGTCTTCAGATATCATGATACCTTGCACACAGTCAAGGCATCCAGTGCCAGAGGCAGCAAAACATCCCCAAAACATCTTAGAACCTCCACCATGTTTGACTGTAGGTATTGTGTTCTTTTCTTCATAGGCCTCATTCCGTTTTCTGTAAACAGTAGAATGATGAGCTTTACCAAAAAGCTCTACCTTGGTCTCATCTGTCTACAAGACATTCGCCCAGAAAGGTTTTGGCTTCCTCAAGTACATTTTGGCAAACTCCAGTCTGGCTTTTTTATGTTTCTGTGTCAGCAGTGGGGTCCTCCTGGCTCTCCTGCCATAGCGTTTCATTTCGTTCAGATGTTGATGGATAGTTCGAGCTGACACTGTTGCACCCTGAGTCTGCAGAACAGCTTGAATATGTTTTGAAGTTGATTGGGGCTGTTTATCCACCATTCGGACTATCCTTTGTTGCAGTCTTTTATCAATTTTTCTCTTCCGTCCACGTCCAGGGAGATTAGCTACAGTGCCATGTGTTGTGAACTTCTTGATTATGTTGTGCACAGTGGACAAAGGAACATGAAGATCTCTGGAGATGGACTTGTAGCCTTGAGATTGTTGATATTTTTCCACAATTTTTGTTCTCAAGTCCTCAGACAATTCTCTGCTCTTCTTTCTGTTCTCCATGCTTAGTGTGGCACACTCGGACACACAACAGAAAGGTTGAGTCAACTTTTCTCCAACTGGCTTCAGGTGTGACTGCTATATAGCCAGCACCTGTTTCTTGCCACAGGTGAGTTCAAAACAAGCATCATATGCTTGAAATAAAACGATTTACCCACAATTTTGAAAAGGTGCCAATAATTTTGTCCGGCCCATTTTTGGTGTTCTGTGTGACATGATGTCAGATTTGGCTTTTTTTCTCTGTTTTTTGTGTTGTTCCAATGCACATAAAGGAAATAAACATGTGGATACCAAAACATTTGTAATTGCAATCATTTTCTGGGAAAATTCCAGGGGTGCAGATAATTTTGGCCATGTATCTATCTATCTATCTATCTATCTGTCTGTCTGTCTGTCTGTCTGTCTGTCTGTCTGTCTGCCTGCCTGCCTGCCTGCCTGCCTGCCTGCCTGCCTGCCTGCCTGCCAGCCATGTTTGTTCTGGCGGTTGTTCATACACTAGAACTGTTCTTTTTGCTCAAAAAATCTATTTTTCCACAACATTCAGATGTGTGTCGTTACCATGTTTGATTTTCTGCATGACTCACTTTTGCTATCAGCCTGTCCACCCCACTGCCATGCTATTCATATCGCCATACTTTTCCATGTACTGTGGGTAAGAACTGGTCCACAGCAAAGATATCTGTCGGGAAGCCTCTAATAATTAAATGCACAGTATCCAGAAATGTTCAGCAGTGCATACACATTGGAAATTATTAAAATGGATGCCACATAACAGGTCGTTGCTCTAGCTTTTAGTGTGTGTCCATACTTGAAGCCTGTGAGCAATCAACTAATCCACCAGTCTACTGCACATGAGAGCCAAAATAACTGCACCACAAGTACAAGTCACCCTGAACTTTAGTGCAGTTTGATAAACAACCTGAACTGTTCTAGTCACTACAATATGCACTAGTGGTCAAAAGTTCAGAATCACTGACAAATCTTCATTCTTTTCTTGAAATGAATATATATATTGTGATGGACGGCCGGCAGCTAATCCCGGCTGACACATCCAAGATGCTGGGTGGCGTCTTCCCTGCAGCCTAGAGGTGCCCCGGATTCCCGCAGGGCATCATAGAAGATGGAGTTCGGCTTCACAGCCCTGCTGGGTGCCGTCAAGGGACGTTGCAGGGAGACACAGGGATTTCTATTTTCCCTGTAGTTAGGAAGTACTCCCAAGTCACGGGGACGGAAGATCTGAAGTACTTCCGGGCTGAAGAAAAATAAGAGTTTTCATCTGACCCGGAAGTGCTATGGAATCACATGGACAGAAGGACAGAAGCACTTCCGGGTCGAAGACTATTTAAAGGACAATGGGAAACCCAGCAAGCTGAGCCGGAGTTGGGTGGTTGAGTGACGGAGCTGCTGGCAGGAGAGGAGGATCATTATTGTTGTTGTTATTATTATTGATTTATTGTTTATGGTGGTGATTGTGGTGTCTACCGTGGCACAATATCAGAAAGACGAAATTAAAATTATTTCTGGTACTTTTACCTGGTGCCTGGACGTTTGTCTGCGGGGTTTCTCGGGGCAACAGCGACCCCTAGCGTCACAATATATACGGTACGCGCAGTTGTGAAGAGGGCGGCTGAACACACTCCAAGGAGACGCGATCGCTCCTCTGAAACCCCCTCTTAAACGGTGATACAATAGGAAACAAATACAGCTGTTTTTTTTACCTCCGCTTTGCTCGATCAGCTGCTGGCTTGCTGCTGCTGCCATGTCGCGTGATCTGCATCTCGTGTGGCGCTTCGAATGTTTAAAAGCCTGTATAGCAGCAGTCCTTTTGTCTCACTGCCTTGTCTCTCTTCTACTCCAGACATCCTCAAACACTATTCAGTCTCTTTGCGCTGTTCTGTTATTTCACCGAGTAATATTTTCTGTTATCTGCGTTAATGCGATCATTATTATCATTTTTTTTTTGAGACTTTTGAATTTTCCTTTATCTCTAACCTGCTCTGCATGTGTATCACACTATCATTTTTTAATTCTTTACAACATTCTACTTTTTCTTTTTCCGGCCTCGGGTGTGGTTAAATCTCTTGGCACAAAGTCTCGTCTCGCTTAAGAGCTGAGAGCACAGGAAGTGTGTCTGCCAAAAGCATTCCAACAACAGAGAGGTTAGATGACCGTGGTCTTGTTTGAAAATGGTTGTAAGTAGGGCTGACTTGCAAAAGTCACCGTCTCACGGGACTTGCTTCCAAAGGTTGTAAGTATGACGTGACTTGACCGTTTTGTGGGACATGAAAGTGTCTCTCTTCAAAAGATCATATCTCGTCGCAGGAAAAAAAGTCTCGCCTCGTCCCAGGATTTTTTTTTTTTTAGAATAGAGAGATAAATATACACACTAGCCATTCCCCGTGGTTCTGCCTGCATAGTGAAACAGGAGAAACTTTAAAATCAATAAACAAAAAGGTATCGCCAGCTAAGAGAAGGCAAGTTAAGCTCCAAAACACAGAGGTAAACCAAGTCCCCACTGCTGATGTCACATTTCCCCCTCCCCTCGGCCCACAGCCTCTGTCTCGGATTAGTGCAAATATATCGCTCCTGCAAGCGAACCGTGATTCCTAGTGCAATGGGAAAAGTCGCAAAATGAGCCGGAATGTTCAAGCAAATTCTAGAAAAAAAACCCTGTTAAGTAGTTCTCTCGTTTGGTAGCTAAACAGATGTATGATACGCCCCCCAGGCTGGTGAGTGAATGAGGAGCGCTTCGCCCCTCGCCCTGCTGCGTCTTTCTCGGATTTGCGCAAATAAATCGGTACCGCAAGTGAACTATGATACATAGTGTGATGAGAGAAGTTGCAAAATCAAACAAAATGTTCAAGCAAATAATTGAAAAAAACCCGATCTAAATCCGTTAAGTAGTTTTCGCGTGAAAAGCGTACAGACAGACATTATATTTTTTTTTTATCACAGTGTCATTTAATTGATTTAAAATTTTCTGTATAGCCAAGACAGTACTAATGTGCAAACCCTAGGATGTTGGCCTTACAGGCAGAGCGTTAAAGAAAAGGTTATAATGAGCAAAAGAACAAACATGGGATGGTGGACGACTGGAAAAAGAGTGTTATGGACAGCTTTTTTTGTGTTTTTAAAGCAATTAATTATGAGCACACACACACAAACAGCGCCAGTAAGAAGTATTCACCCCCTTGGTAGTTTTCACCTTTTATTACCATAAAACATTGAAACACAGTGGATTTAAATTTGCTTTTTTGACATTGATGAACAGAACAGACTCTTTCATGTCAAAGTGAAAGCAGATCTTGCAGTTTAAATTAATATGGAGAATGGGACTGACTGAAACAACTTCTTGTGTTTAAATCAATATGCACATTTGTTAACAACCACCTATGGACTCAAGAAAGCACTTCACTCTGTTGAAAAAAAATAGGCTGCTACATGCGCAGACACACTTTCTGAGATATTAAATGAAAGCTAGCAGAACCGGCTGTGGAGGAGGAGGATGACAGCATTGCCAGTTTAGAAAACCAACGAGAGCAATGGTGGCACTGAAGATGCTCAAAATCAATACCCACATAAACACCCAAGTGAGGGAAAAACAAAGATACAGCTCCTATGAAAAATGTTCACCCCCGTGAAGTTTCCACTTTTTATTATTAAGCAGCATTGCGTCGCAGTGGATTTATTTTGGGGGTTTTTGACACAGATGACAGAATAATACTCCTTAATATCAATGTGAAAGCAGATCTCTGTAGAAATGGTCTAAATTAAATACCAATATAAAACACCAAATGATTGATCACTTAAGTGTTCACCCCTTCAAGTCAGTATTTAGAAGATGACAGCCGTGAGTCTGTGTGCACAGCTCGGTCTCTCTGTCGGCTCTGCCGTTTCTCCTTTTTCTTCTTTATATAAGCTCTGTCAGATGATATGAGGATCGCCAGCCACAAATACTCAATTGGTTTGACATCTGGACTCTGATTTGGCCACTCCAGGATGCGTACATTGCTGCTTTTATCTCAGTGGTAAGGCTTGTTGCATTGCTGGAAAAAGACATCTTCTCCCACAGTGCAGGTTTCTTGCAGTCTCCGTCAGGTTTTCCTCCAGGATTTCTCACGATTTTGGTATATTCATTTTACTCTCTGCTACAGAGAAGCATTCCCACAGCCAGATGCTGCCACCACCATACTTCAAGGTGGGAATGGCGCGTTTGCGGTAATGTGCAGTGTAACATTATGTTTCGTCTAATGGCCACAAAGCTCTATTTTGGTCTCGTAGAACATTTTTCCGATGGAGTTTAGTCTCAGATGTGCCTTTTGCTGAGGTGTTTTTTCTCATTGCAATAAGGTTCAACTGCAGAACAATTGTTACTGAATTTCAAGGGGTGAAAGCAGAGGGCCCCACTCCGCCGAGGCCCGAGTACCTGCCTGTCTGCTTCAGCAATGCGTTTTAATAACTTTCTCCTTTGGGGTCTGTTGTGTTAGCAAGTCTCGGCATTCTGATGACATTCCACATGTTCTCAGTATTGTACACGTTTTTCACATACATTCATTACATTTCTGCATTGAAAGTAGAGAAAAGCCAAGCAAAATGACACCTTTTATTGGCTAACTAAAAAGATTACAATATGCAAGCTTTCGAGGCAACTCAAGCCCCTTCTTCAGGCAAGCATAGTGCTAATGAAAGTGATTTGCCTGTTGAGCTCTTAAGCACAAATACATTGTGATGATTTTTGGTACACAAAATTATGTGTTTATGGTAACACGTTGTAAAAATGTATTGTGAGTAGGGTCCACCAGAACCTGCTTCAGTATCAGTAGGGTTTTCAAGAGCGTAACCCTGGCAGATAACAAGAATTGAATGTATTTTGATGCATTCATTTTCCCCCTCTAGATAGCCTGATGATGCCACCACCATGCTTCACACTGGGGATGGTGTGTTTTTAGTGTTATCAGACCACAGAACCTTCTTCTTGCTGACTTACGAGTCTCCCAAATACCTTCTGCTGAGATGTCCTGTGCATTTGTTCTCCTTGAAACTCTCCCATAAAGCTGCAACTCGTGAAACACCAGGTGTTCAATTGTAGTCTGCACAGTCTCTTCTGCTGTAGCTTGTGACACTTTCAAAGTTTATAGAGGTCTCATTATGGCCTCCCTCACTCATCTTCTTCAGTTTTTGTGGACGGCCTGCTCTACCGGATTTCAGCTCTGCCACACTTTCTCCATTTCTTCACGATTGATTTATCTGAATATTTACTGACTTGGAGAGTTTCTTGCCTCGATCTCCTGACTTGTGCTTTTCACAGAGTTGCTTGTCGTGATCCTTTGTCTTCATCGTGTAGGGCAGGCCAGCATACTGACTCAGCACAAGCTGGACCTTTCAGATACAATCAGTGGAAGCCCCGTACAGGTGATCTTAGTCACAGATAATGAACTACAGTTGTGCTTGAAAGTTTGTGAACCCTTTAGAATTTTCTATATTTCTGCACAAATACGACCTAAAACATCATCAGATTTTCACTCAAGTCCTAAAAGTAGATAAAGAGAAACCAGTTAAACAAATGAGACAAAAATATTATACTTGGTCGTTTATTTATTGAGGAAAATGATCGAATATTACATATCTGTGAGTGGCAAAAGTATGTGAACCTTTGCTTTCAGTATCTGGTGTGACCCCCCTTTGCAGCAATAACTGCAACTAAACGTTTCCGGTAACCGTTGATCAGTCCTGCACACCGGCTTGCAGGAATTTTAGCTCATTCCTCCATACAGAACAGCTTCAACTCTGGGATGTTGGTGGGTTTCCTCACATTAACTGCTCGCTTCAGTGTCCTTCCACAACATTTCAATTGGATTAAGGTCAGGACTTTGACTTGGTCATTCCAAAACATTCACTTTATTCTTCTTTAACCATTCTTTGGTAGAACGACTTGTGTGCTTAGGGTCGTTGTCTTGCTGCATGACCCACCTTCTCTTGAGATTCAGTTCATGGACACATGTCCTGACATTTTAATTTAGAATTCTCTGATATAATTCAGAATTCATTGTTCCATCAATGAAGGCAAGCTGTCCTGGCCCAGATGTAGCAAAACAGGCCCAAACCATGATACTACCACCACCATGTTTCACAGATGGGATGATAAGGTTCTTATGCTGGAATGCAGTGTTTTCCTTTCTCCAAACATAACGCTTTTCATTTAAACCAAAAAGTTCTATTTTGATCTCATCTGTCCACAAAACATTCTTCCAATAGCCTTCTGGTTTGTCCACGTGATCTTTATCAAACTGCAGACGAGCAGCAATGTGTTTTTTGAAGAGCAGTGGCCTTCTCCTTGCAGCCCTGCCATGCACACCATTGTTGTTCAGTGTTCTCCTGATGGTGGACTCATGAACATGAACATTAGCCAATGTGAGAGAGGCCTTCAGTTGCTTAGAAGTTACCCTGGGGTCCTCGCCGACTATTACATGCCTTGCTCTTGGAGTGATCTTTGTTGGTCGACCACTCCTGAGGAGGGTAACAATGGTCTTGAATTTCCCCCATCTGTACACAATCTGTATGACAGTGGATTGGTGGAGTCCAAACTCTTTAGAGATGGGTTTGTAACCTTGTCCAGCCTGATGAGCATCAACAACTCTTTTTGTGAGGTCCTCGGAAATCTCCTTTGTTCATGCCATGATACACTTCTACAAACATGTGTTGTGAAGAGCAGACTTTGATAGATCCTGTTCTTTAAATAACACAGGGTGCCCACTCACACCTGATTGTCATCCCATTGATTGGAAACACCGGACTCGAATTTCACCTTCAAACTAACTGCTAATCCTAGAGGTTCACATACTTTTGCCACTCACAAATATTTAATATTCTATCATTTTCCCCAATAAATAAATGACCAAATGTAATATTGTTGTCTCATTTGTTTAACTGGTTTCTCTTTATCTACTTTTAGGACTTGAGTGAAAATCTGATGATGTTTTAGGTCATATTTATGCAGAAATACAGAAAATTCTGAAGGGTTCGCAAACTTTCAAGCACAACTGTATCTGTCGTACAGACCGCAGCTTGTCAGACTCAAGGACTCTGTTTGTGATACTTTGTGAGCAACACCACAAGGAACAGGCCTGTCTTCTGTTCTCCTATTCAGTCTGCACGCCTCTACAAATATAACAGGAGGTCCTGTCACTTGCAGAAATTCCCTTATCATTCTGCACTTATTTGCTTTGAGCATTGTCTGCAACTTAACATCAGCAAAACCAAGGAACTGCTTATTGACTTTCACCACACCAAAGAACCTCAATGACCGCTCACTATTCAAGGAGTGGATGTAGAGGTGATCCACTCCTACAGGTATTTGGGGGTCCACATTAATAACAGGTTGGTCTGAACTTAGAACACTGAGGAACTTTAAAAGAAAGGGCAGAGGAGGCTTTTCTTCTTTAGGAGACTGCGTTCCTATAGTGGGGGAAGTGACATCAACTTTTTTGCAGAGATCAGCTTTGACTCTCTCATTAAAAAGTCTCTTTCTGTTGATGAGTGTTAAAAAAGCTAAATTAAGTCCCCTGTGATTTAGTGTTCTTTAAAAATAAAATGTAAAAACTTCCAAGGTTTGTGAATACTTTTACAGACACTGTATAAACACACAGTTAACAGTTAATAGTTTTTCCCTCTTACTGTTGTTTTTAGCTTCATTCATTTGAATCTCAGATTCCCAAGCCGTAAGCAGTTAAGGGTTCAAAAAGAAAATAAGGTGTTGTAGACATCTTGGTGTTAAAATGGGGCGTGACAGGTCCTGTCAACAGCTTGCTGGGAGCAGAGAGTGAGAGCAACAGAGTGACGTGATGTGGTAGCACAAGCCAACTTTAAGTATGTGAAAAATAACTGCAGAATAGTTGGATATCGTAGGTACGTTACATGTGTCATGTTGTGATTAGATTGCTCCATCACCTTTACCTGCTTGAGTTCTTTTGCTGTCTGCTGTCCTTGCTGCATGTCATTCTTCTTGAGGTGGGAGCCATTTCTCACATGTGCCCAGGCATACACTTCTTTGAAAATACTCCAAGATTCTTAGGCAGAAAGGAAATTAAATTAATTTATCTGCTTATATGTTTGGTAGCTACCAGGCCCTGACGGCCCCTGTTCTAATTTGGTGTAGTCCTTGTGTTTTGACTGGCCGAGGATTTGTTGTGTCTTAGACATCAGTTGGTGAGGACTCAGGGTCTTGTTATGGTGTATTGAGATAAGGCTCCGTACTTGGCAGTTTCCTTATTTAGCTACTATTGAACCTTTGAGTTTAATGAAGTCTCGCTATATTGCTTGGTTTTTGGCTGGTGGCTCTCTAGGGCCAGGTGATTGTTGTTATTTTTTTGCCTTTCCTTCTCTTTTTGTTAGAATGGATCAGGGTCTCAAAGAATTTGGTCCTTTCCAGACTTAAGTATATTTTTGATAATATTTTTTCATGTCCCTTTTTAGGTGCATTTGCAGAAGATGCGCGAAGCACCTACTGTGATATCTGAAGTCTATCTGTCCGTGTGTCTGCATGAAATAATGTTGAAGCAAGCTGACACAGAAGGGGTGCCCTCAGCCCCCAAGAAGGCATGTGGAGACTTCAGAACAGACAGCAGAATTAAGCTTTATTGTATGGCGCGCACACACAAGACTCATTTAAGATGGAACAATGAGCAGACAACTAAAAGCAACTCTTTCATTTATTGCAATTCTTACCACACAAGTCGTTATTCATCCTCATCTGACTCCTAGCATTCCATTGCTGTAGTCCTGTCTCTAATTAATTCCACCAATAAAGCTTAGTCGAGGGGGTGTCAAACCCCACTCTGTCTATCTTTATGTGTTTAATAAGGACTATTCTTGCTTGCTACAATAATTTACAGCCAAAGAGTTCACATTCTCTCTATAAGTGAGGGGCCCGTCTTTCTCCAGCTCTCCTGTACATCTAACCCAGCGTTTCTCAACCTTTAAGTATTTGCGACCCGGTTTTTCATAACAGTTTTAATCATGTCACCCTAACGTTTTTTTGAAACCCTAATAAAATTTATTGCTATATTTTTTGCTGCCGATACACCGCTACAAGTTTAAAATTTCCCTACGAATAATGAAATTACGCCCCCTTTCGCGCCCCCTTTTTTGTTACTTCGCGCCCCCCTAGTTTGAGAACTGCTGGTCTAACCTTTGGCTTAATAAACTATTAGTGGTTTCTAACTCATACAGAATAATAAAAAATACAGTCATATAAAAATGTTTGTGAACCCCCTGTCAGCCTGCATAATAATTGACTCTCCTTTCAACAATAAAGATATCAGTGGTCTGTCTTTCATTTCCTAGGAGTACTGCGGTGTTTTCCAAACAAAGATTTTTAGTGACGCAGTATTTAGTTGTATGAAATTAAATCAAATGTGAAGAACTGGCTGTGCACAAATGTGGGTCCCCTTGTCATTGTGCTGATTTGAATGCCTGTCACTGCTCAATGCTGATTGGTTGATGAGCTCGTTAAGCCTTGAACTTCATAGACAGGTGTGTCCATCATGAGATATAAAGGGATTTAAGGTGGTCAATTACAAGTTGTGCTTCCTTCCCTTTGACTCTCCTCTAAAGAGTGACAGCATGGGATCCTCAAAGCAACTCTCCAAAGATCTGCAAACAAAGATTGTTGAGTCTCCTTGTTTAGGGGAAGGCTACAAAAAGCCATCTCAGAGGTTTAAACTGTCAGTCAACTGTAAGGAATGGAATCAGGAAATGGAAGGCCACAGGCACAGTTGCTGTTAAACCAGCAGGTCTGGCAGGCCAAGAAAAATACAGGAGCGGCATATGAGCAGGATTGTGAGAACGGTGACAGACAACACACAGATCACCTCCAAAGACCTGCAAGAACATCTTGCTGCAGATGGTGTATCTGTACATCGTTCTACAATTCAGTTCAGTTTTGCACAAAGAGCATCTGTATGGCAGGGTGATGAGAAAGAAGCCCTTTCTACACTCACACCACAAACAGAGTTGCTTATTGTATGCCAATGCTCATTTAGACAAGCCAGATTTATTTTGGAACAAAGTGCTTTGGACGGATGAGACACAAATGGAGTTATTTGGTCATAAGAAAAAGCGCTTTGCATGGCAGAAGAAGAACACCGCATTCCAAGAAAAAACACCTGCTACCTCCTGTCAAATTTGGTGGAGGTTCCATCATGCTGTGGGGTGGGCTGTGTGGCCAGTTCAGGGACTGGGGCCCTTGTTAAAGTCGAGGGTCACATGAATTCAACCCAATATCAACAAATTCTTCAGGATAATGTTCAAGCATCAGTCACAAAGTTGAAGTTACACAGGGGTTGGATATTCCAACAAGACAATGACCCAAAACACAGTTGGAAATCTACAGAGGCATTCATGCAGAGGGAGAAGTACAATGTTCTGGAATGGCCGTCACAGTCCCCTGACTTGAATATCAGCGAAAATCTATGGGATGATTTGAAGCAGGCTGTCCATCAAATTGAACTGAACTGGAGAGATTTGGTATGAAGAATGGTGAACAATACCTCCATCCAGAATCAGACACTCATCACAGGCTATAGGAGGACAGCGTCTAGAGGCCAAAAGGAGGCTCAACTAAGTATTGATGTCATATCTCTGTTGGGGTGCCCACATTTATGCACCTGTCTAATTTTGTGATGATGCATATTGCATATTTTCTGTTAATCCAATAAACTTAATGTCACTGCTGAAATCCTACTGTGTCCATAAGGCATGTCAGATATTAAAAGCCAATGAAAAACAAAAATCCAAAGAACTAAGAGGGGTTCCCAAACATTTTCATATGACTGTATGTAGGCATAAGTCTTCGTAATCCTAACTCTTACAACTTAATGCTTAATAAAATAGAATCTCTATGTTTCTTATGTGCTTATAATACTTTTCTAAAACATAGAGATTACCAATTTTAAGAATATAATTACCTATAATAACTCAGCCCCTGTGCACCAATTTTGTTGAACTGTGGAATGCTTATTCTTCACAGAAATTTGTCAAGACAGTTCAGTTTTTATTCAGATATCTCAAACAGATAGCACAGTGTGAAATTTAAAAATATTCCACTGAAAAGCATTGCGAATTTGCAAACTTGTCAATCTTCAGCTGCAAATTAGGTTCCTCTTTCATTCAAATTTACCTTCAGAGCAGCTGCTTGAACTTATATATTTTGTATATTTTCCTCTTGTACTTGTCTGACAGCCTCTCAAATCCTTTGTTTTTAACTCCATTGTAAAGTGCTGATAAAAAGCTTGTTTTTCGTGTCATCTATTAACACATGGAATTGCATTCTGTTACTAGTATTACTTGTGAATACAACTAATTGTTAGAAACATATCTCTCTATTATAAAAAAAAAATCTTGGAAGGAGACGAGACGTGTTTTACTCAGAGAGACACTTATACGTCCTGCGAGACGAGTCCATGCCTGGGGCCGGAAATAAAGGACAAAGAGTAGATGACAAAGTAGAACGTCGTAAAGAATTAAAAAATGTTGTCGCGGTACACATGCAGAGGAGGTTAGAGATAATGGAAGTATAGAAATTTGAAAGTCTCAAAAAAATGGATAGGAAAGATTGCATTAGTGCAAGCAAACGGAAATTATTACTCAGTGAAATAACGGAACAGTGAAAAGAGATCAAATATATTGTTTGGATTTAAACTTTAAGTTGGAGACTTGTAGATCGTCTAATTCGTGTTGCTAGTGAGAATTAAAAGATTCCAAAAACGTTGGGGCGGCATGAAGTCCTGTGAGACGGAAACTTTTAACATGAGATTCTTTCAAGTCTCGCCCCACTTACAACTATTTTCAAACAAGACCACCATCATCTAACCTCTCATTTGTCCATCCATCCATTATCCGACCCGCTATATCCTAACTACAGGGTCACGGGGGGGGGGGTCTGCTGGAGTCAATCCCAACCAACACAGGGCGCAAGGCAGGAAACAAACCCCAGGCAGGGCGCCAGCCCACCGCAGGGCCCTCTCATTTGTGTGAATGCTTTTGTCAGACACACTTCCTGCACTCTCAGCTCTTATAAATTTTATCAGGACAATTATTTTATAAGTTCTAGATGACACGTCAACGACTAAGCAAAGAAGAAAGAGCATGGACAAACATTCGAAAAAGTCGGTTTATTTATTAGAGAGAAAGAAATGATATTCACTCACAGGCAGTTACACGTTGCGTTGACACAATGTAAGTCCAAACA
This sequence comes from Erpetoichthys calabaricus, assembly GCF_900747795.2. NCBI lineage: Eukaryota > Metazoa > Chordata > Cladistia > Polypteriformes > Polypteridae > Erpetoichthys > Erpetoichthys calabaricus. The sequence continues at coordinate 3,533,117 of NC_041399.2, forward strand.
CAGAATCAAAATTCAATGCGATCTTAAAGAAAAGTTAATTCCAAAGATTGTTTTTACTAAAGTTTTAAAGTAAAAGTGAAAATAATGCATCTGTAACAATTCCCATGAAAATAACAATCTCTTTAAATTGTATTTCTGGTTAACCAAACCCCGGGGGTGGGCAAGCGAAGCGAGCAGGGGGCAGAGCTCTATCTGGTTGGAATAAGTTCTGTTGTAATTGCGGCATGTTACATAACCCAAAACAATATAGATATAATATAAAAAGGCAATACCCCTCCCTTAGTGATATGGCAGTAAGAAATTACATAGGAGAAATAACTTAGCTTTCTTTAATGACGGTTTACGCGGCATAACAGACAGGAAGCCATGACAAGACCTTGTGTAGAGTCTGCCATTTTCATCACTGCGTTGGAAGGATTTTCCGAATCGGATGACATTATCTCCCATCCGTCCGTCGGCATTAAAGGTGTGCCAGGCAATGTTCCAAGGCTTTATACTCTTTCTCCATGTTCCTGCCCCCACTTAGGTGAATCATGTCATTCCAAACAAGGAAAAGAAGATCCAATGTCATGCTGACTCTGACCCACAGAAATAGTACAAGGTCCATTTCGCAGTTGTCCTTAACTTGTCTTGTCTTCTAATGCTTGCCTAGCAGTTCTAAATGATGAGCCCCTGTGTGTTAAATCTGGCCTTGTGTTAGCTGTACATGTGAGAAGAAGCACATTTATAAAATATTTTTTGTATAGAGCACAGTGACATTAAACATATAAACGTATTACAAGACCCCCTAGTTTAGTAAACAAAAATGTAATAACTGACTCTTGGATGAAGTAAATAAAAAGAATGTCAAATTCTCCAGCTTTCAACTCCGTTAACTTAGTCATGAAGGCACCTGAATAGCACACCATGCCGACACTGGCTTGCTTGTAACCGACTGTTTTTGACATAACGGATTATTCTTGCTTTAGACCTCTTGGGTGCATAACTGGAGTTTCTGGTTTATTTGGGTACTACTAGCAGGGTGCAGAGGTAAAGACCTGTCTCTGTGGTTGGTGATGCCTCTAAATGTCTGTTCATAGCTGAACTACTCACATGAAAAGATATTGTTGGGTTTCATTTCCTTTAATCGGTTTCAAAATACTTTGTTTTCCTGTCTGTTTAAACAAACCTATGGGTTTATGTGTATTCATTATGTCATTTAATAATTTTTAAAATTTATACTTGGAATTTCCCTAAGAATTTGCCACATTGGGTTAGGTTAGGTAGACTTTATTATCCTGGAGGGAAATTTGTTTGCAGTAGGAAAGCACAAAAATAGAAGACATTGTTACAGAGATCCAATAGATCAACAGAGACACAACATTTGACAACCAATGTTACTGCGTAAACACACACTCAAATCAATACAAAGAAGAATTACTTTCAACAGTGCACAAAATAATAATACAGAATTTAACATTTAGCATCATCCCTACTAGTGTCGATCAGTGAATTTCGACAAAGCGTTATAGTCGCTTTATAGTTCATAACCAGCTTCTCCAAGGTCTTCATGATGTATAACGTTAGTGCCACTGGTCTGTCGTCATTACGCGAAGAGGGACAGACTGAACGAGTGACAGAGAACACCGTAAAGTTGGTCAGCATAGGCCTTAATAACTCAAGGACGGACTCCATCTGGTGCCACAGCTTTCCCTGTGTGTAGCTTCCTCAGTTGTCTCCTTATTTGGTCTTCGCTTATGGACTGTCCACACTGATGGACAGAGGTGGATTTGTCACTGGCCATTCCAGTTGATGTGGTAGGAGTTTGTTGGCGTAGTAAGGATGGTCAGGAAAACTCTTTAAATCACTAATTTGGGAAGAGTAATTGTGTCATTTGTTGCACTGGACATATTTAGAAACTTTCTTTATTGTTAATGTGAAAATGTCATTGGCAGATCTCGGCTTGTTCTCAGTCGTGGAGTTTTCAGTTTCAGTCCGTGTCTGTGTGGGGTTTTCTAACGGTATCATGTATGTGTTGTTAGGCCACTTGATGACTCCAGATTGCCTCCGTGTAGGTGTATGCTGGAGTGGACACTGAGATGGTACTATTGTCAGGTGCTGCCAGGATTGCCTCAACTTCGTTGTGACACAGAATTATATTGAATTGTTCAAGAAATGGATGGCTGTGTTTGGAGGACTCCCAGATGGGCTTAAAGTGAAGAACGACAAACTGTAATAGCCTTTACTTCACTACTAGCACATATACCGTTTTTACGTGTGTACCACGCGCACATTTTTTCCCAAAAATTAGCATTAGAAAATCAGGTGCGCGTCATACACAAGGAAATTTTTTTCTGTAATGTTTACTTCTTCTGCTTGGGCTCTCGCTCTCTCTCTCTCTCTCTCTCTGTCTGTCTCTCTCGCTCTCTCGCACGACGGAAGAAAGAAAAACTTTCGTCATGCAACAAAAACAGAAGGGCATTTCGCGGAAAACGTGCCCTAAACGCTTCCTATACAATCACAACACGCGTTGTACACGGGGCAAAACGGTTTTCGAGATTTTCTTTGTAAAAATTAGGGTGTGCGTCTTACACAAGGGCGCGTGGTACACGAGTAAAAATGGTACTTATCTTGATCAACTGGAGTATTAGGGTGTTGTACCGTGTTAGCCATTATGAATATTGTGAAAAGTCAAGCAAAATGACCCCTTTTATTGGCTAACTAAAAAGATTACAATATGCAAGCTTTCGAGGCAACTCAGGCCTGATTTAGTTGGCAGCTCAGGCCCCTTCTTCAGGCGAGATGTAATCAACTAAATCAGGCCTGAGTTGCCTCGAAAGCTTGCATATTGTAATCTTTTTAGTTAGCCAATAAAAGGGGTCATTTTGCTTGACTTTTGATCAACTGGAAGAATCCTGACCCGCCTCTGTTAAGTCAGGTAGGTAACTGATGTTGTATACCATTTGAAACTGGAAACAATCAAATTCTCACTTAGAGGATCTGTTCAAATCTTTTTTTAAAACCCAGCAGGATGTAATCTACAGTTTAACATTTTAGAATAAGCATTTATATTGGGGGAAAAGACTCCTTTCTCTCTTTAGTACTCTTAACAGTTTTGCTCTGGTTGTTGGCCTTCGTCTCTTTCTAAATGGTGGGGGTTGATTTGATTTTAATTTTAAGTTTGACTTGTGATTGTATGGAATGTTATATGCTTTTAATAAATTCAATAAAAATGAAGAGAAGAAAAAAAGAAATGGATGGCTGGATAGACGGATGTCTTCTACTGTAAATATGAAATGCATTGTGAGTGTGATCATTACAGGGAGGTTCTGCGTTAAATGAAATATATACCGTACTGCTACTTTTAAGGTGTCAATGTTATCATTGGATTTTAAAGTTTAGGGTGCTCAGTTTCATATCTTTAGATTCCTGCTTTGTTATATACTCCAGAAATGTGAGATTAAAGCTAAAAAAAAATGCTTCTGTAAATTATGATTTCAAGGCTTTAGAACAGCGGTTCTCAAACTGACCACGAAGCGGTTTCAGTGGGACCGTGAGAAATGATTGCATATTTATACTATTTATATTTTTATAATTATTAACCTTTACCATACGAGGGGAAGTAAGTGACTGAGGTCCGTCGTTACCCCCACCACCTAGACCCGACCACTAATCCGCTGTTCCGTTATTCGCTGCCACCGCATTGTTTTCCCACCGTTATCGCTCGGCACAAACAAGCCCTTATTATTTTTATTTTTAATCAAAAATTATTGATTCTTTTGTAGAATCAAAACACTTGCGAACAGTTTTTGTATATTTTAGAAGCAAATAAGAACGCTTATGGTGGATACATGTAATCAACAAACAACATATTTTACATTTTTTGTGTTTTTAAGGTGAAATTGGCCGCTCAACGCAAATGGTTAAGGCAAAGCAGATGCATCCATCCCGTTAAAATTTTAACTTAAATTTAATGACTAAGATGTACGTAATATTTTCTGAATAAAGAATTGTTTGTCAAAAAATGTTTTATTCACAGCAGCCTGTACCTATTCAGTGCCGCGCAGTGGGTATGTGGCACCCTTGTGCAAAGTATTTGGCGCCCCCCCAATTTTCTTGAAATAATATTGATTTTTTAATTTTTAACAAAAGGGTCCACGAGCCATCAAACAATTTTTAAAGAGACCGCCACGCAAGAAATTCTAAAGAAGTTTGAAAACTGCTAGTTTAGAAGATTCTATTTAATTTAGTGCATAAAAGACTTTTTGTTACTGTATATTTAGTGGATGCTTTATTCCAAGATAACTTAGAAAATCAGTATTAGACAGTTGTTTCGATCTGTTTTTACCGTTGTTGGGTTATGAACAGGTAAAGTGACCAGTTCAGTGTGTCAACGGCAAAGATAGAACTGCCTGCCTTGTACTTTAAAGTCCAGCACCCCGGTGCCTAATTTGATGTGTTATTGCAAAGTAGAAAATCCAGTCAAATGGAATTTGTCATTTGGAAAGCAGAGCTGCGTGGTACATTGTCGTCAAAGCTGCCAGTCCTGCTGATTTGCAGTGCGTTTTCTTTGACAGCAGATAACAATCACTTAACCCAAAAGGTGTCCCCACTTCCCCGCCTGCCTCTCTTTATCCTGCATCTCCTCCCACTGTCTGTCTAACTTACACTTTACAGTCCTCACAGCGTGTTTAATGCTTCATACGCCCCTTGGGGTGGTCCAGGTATCTGCCACATTCTTCTCCATCTGCTGACCATTATCTGTAAATTATGAGCAGATTTCCCGGTGTCTGTGATGGATGCTTTGTCCTTCAGCATAGCTTATTCCCCTCAGGTATCGGAGATTTCTGTAATGCATCCATTCACATTCGTTTACACTTTGCATTCTTTTTATGGGTCCTGCAGCAAGCAGTGCACTTTACTTTTATGATATGCCCCCTCTGTTGACCTGGCAGCCTGCCCACTAAACTATCAAATACTAAATTAGAGGATACACACCTGAATGTTTTGCACTTGCATGATTTCTCCTCATGGTTCAGAGTGTCCCTTCATTTCAAAGGCCCACCCAGAAGAGGAAGCAGGTGGGCTCTCCCACACTGATTGACTCTAAGAGGATTAAAGTTACAAAAAATGAATAAGGAATTGGTGCCATTATCATAAAAAATAAATTAAATCTTTTTATATCATTGCAAATGTAGGCCCTCCAGCATTAGCATGTAAGACGTCTTGTATTGTATAACGGACCGAGTGTGAGCAGCTGTCAGAAAAAAATGTGCTAAGCAGAGAAAAGAGCCAGTTAGTTATTTGGCAAGGAAGCAAAAATCACATTTATTTACAGCAGTGAAGTGGGTGCACACCTTAGAGTCGTAGCAGTAGTTACCATATTGCTCAGAAGTCTAAACAGAGCTTTGAAAAAGTTAAAAATATAAATAAATAAAAAGAGGTTAGAGAAAGACACGCAGTACGACACAAGCTGAGGGGCCGGGTACAGTGGAACAAATGCAGCATTTCAGCAAACTCTTACCTGGGAGGTGTTCTGATTTTTCTTTCTGGCATCAATTCTGAAGAATTACAGAATAATAATAGCACCCTTTAAAATGAAGGATTAGGTATTAAAACAAAGACAAAAAAAATACCATAAAGAGCAACACGAGACATTGGTGTGAAATAATTATTACAGCGTAATGGAGGTTTACTTTAAAATCCTGAAATTGTATTCGTTTTACAATCTTTAAAGACTAAAGAAGTTAATCTAAGAATTACTTTGTAGGGGTTATATGTAATATAACACAGACACATACAGTGGGTACGGAAAGTATTCAGACCCCCTTCAATTTTTCACTCTTTGTCATATTGCAGCCATTTGCTAAAATCATTTAAATTATTTTTTTCCCTCATTATTGTACACACAGCACCCCATATTGACAGACAAAAAAAAGAATTTTTGAAATTGTTGCAGATTTATTAAAAAAGAAAAACTGAAATATCACATGGTCCTAAGTATTCAGACCCTTTGCTCAGTATTTAGTAGAAGCACCCTTTTGAGCTAATACAGCCATGAGTCTTCTTGGGAAAGATGCAACAAGTTTTTCACACCTGGATTTGGGGATCCTCTGCCATTCCTCCTTGCAGATCCTCTCCAGTTCTGTCAGGTTGGATGGTAAACGTTGGTGGACAGCCATTTTTAGGTCTCTCCAGAGATGCTCAATTGGGTTTAAGTCAGGGCTCTGGCTGGGCCATTCAAGAACAGTCACAGAGTTGTTGGGAAGCCACTCCTTCGTTATTTTAGCTGTGTGCTTAGGGTCATTGTCTTGGTCTCCAGGCTACAAAAAGGACATAACAGCACAAGAAAAGGTCTTGAAAAGAGCGACGAGGCTGATTCAGGGGCTATAGGGGTTGAATTATGAGGAAAGATTAAAAGAGCTGAGCCTCTACAGTTTAAGGAAAAGAAGATTAAGAGGAGACCTGAATGAAGTGTTTAAAATTATGAAGAGAATTAGTTCAGTAGATCGAGACTGTGACTTTAAAATGAGTTCATCAAGAACAAGGGGACACAGTTGGAAACTTGTGAAGGGGAAATTTCGCACAAACATTAGGAAGTTTTTCTTTACACAAAGAACGATAGACACTTGGAATAAGCTACCAAGTAGTGTGGTAGACAGTAAGACGCTGGGGACTTTCAAAACTCGACTTGATGTTTTTTTGGAAGAAATAAGTGGATAGGACTGGCAAGCTTTGTTGGGCTGAATGGCCTGTTCTCGTATAGAGTGTTCTAATGAATCTAATGTTTTTCTTCGCATAGAGAACCACAGACACATCGAATTGCAACCAAGTAATGTGGTAGACAGTAGGACTTTAAGGACCTTCAAAGCTTGATTTGATGTTTTTTTGGAAAAATTAAGTGTATATGACAGGCGACCCTCGTCTGGATTGTTCTAATATTGTGTCCCAACTAGCTTTTAGCAGACTAGACCCCGACATGCCAGTCTATGCCATGATGCTGTCATACTTGCATATTCTTAGACTTTCAGGCCCCCTGATCTTTTCCTCAAGTCCTGTCATCACACGGTCCTCAATGGTTGTCTTATCATTTGCCTGAAGTGCCTTAGCTTACAGGTTTTAATGTGGCTCAGCAGTTCACTTTCCATTCTTTCCAGCTTGCAGACTTGACGTACAGAGTATGTTCCTGGAATGCAATTCTACTTGTAGTACTCAAACTGAGATCTCACCAGTGAGTTCTATTGCATAAGCGTGAACTCCCTTGACAAGTACTGCACAGGGCAGGAACACCCTGTGCTTCTTAAGTTAACGTCCTTATAGCCTTGTTGGTGGCTTCTAATCATTGTCTTGAAGCAGCTGGTGACCAGTCCACCGTGATTCCCAGGTTCTTCTCATAGGTTCTGTATTCAGATCTCACATTTTTATTCCCTTCATGTAATACTTTTCATGTTCTTACATTAAAATGTATCTCCTGAATGCCAGTATTATGTCAGATCCCCTTTGTAAAAGTTTGGATGATTCTACTGTAGACCCTTCTCCATTCTTAAGTTGTAAGTTTGTATTGATGTTTCATTTGTATGAGCTTCACAAAACTACACTTACCACAACGACATTGTTATGGAAGTTAAGTAAAGATATTTCCTTACATGTGCACTATGAGCGAGAGGAAATGAAGTAACTCCCAGAAGTCACACAGGGGAGCTGGTTGGGGGGGGACTTGAACCTCTGACGTATTCACCCTTACCACAAGGGTTCAGACGTTTAAGGTGAACAGTGTAACAGTCAATAACAAGACTGGTTTTGTTTTTTTTTCCAGGCAATCTGGACCTCACAGGCCCCAAACAAGTTTTCAAAGCAGAGAATAACTCCTGGGTGACGCCTATTGCAGACCAGTTCCAGCTCGGAGTTTCACATGTTTTTGAATATGTTCGCTCAGAAACCTACAAATAGTAAGTAGGCTGTTAATTGTTCTTTGATTTGGTTTCACTTGCACCGTTTGATTGTATTGTCTGTGTGCAAGTTTTTGCACTAAAGATGAGCAGCAAGCAGTGATCCACTTTTTATGGGCAAAAGGAGTACCAGGGATGAAAATCCATGAAAGGCTTCCTGCACATTATTGAAACACTGCATGGCGGAGGGTTTTACAAATGGATTGAGGAGTTCAGAAATGGGCTGACAAGCATGAAGCACAAAGAAGCAGTGCATTCACGTCAACTACTGACAACGACATGGAGCAAATCCATACCATGAGACTGATGAACCGATGAGGATTTCAGCCCCTAGTACACCATCAGCCCATAAAAACCAAATCACTTCTCACCACTCTTCTCTGGTGCAAACAGACAGTGGAGCAGCCATGGTTAGAAACCGACAAGAGACACAGACTGATCAAGACCTGAACTTTACCACTGTGACCACAGGCACACCATGTTTCCACAAGTTCATGGGGAAAGTGTGCAGCCGACCCTAACAAAATTATTACAAAAGCACAAATAATTTTTAATATGTATTACTGAAAAAAACACTCAGAATGACACACACTAAAATATGACATTTGAACATTGTCAACCACGTGTTTTGGTGTTAGTTTCTTTTCTTTTTTTTTTTAATGATAGTCCTCTACAAACTTATCATTAATTAGAACATGGATTGTAAATTTTCTGTATCTTTGAAGTTTTCCATTTTAGCTATATGGTGACACGCATAGCACATTCAGTTATTTATGGCTCTGAAGATCACAGCTGCTTTCTTGCCTTTTGGGTGTTTGTGCAGCTGTACAATAGGCAATCAACTTAAAGTTTAGGAGATCACAAACAGTGACTGTACCTAAAAAAAAAAGTATTAATTGTCTTGGAATTTTTCATCTTTTATTATTATACTAGACAAAGAGCCCGTTTCGACAATGTAAGATGAAACTTGCACGAGTGGAATAGTAATAAGTATAAGCACCACAAACCTGATATAGGTGTATTGAATGAATGCGTAATTGAATCAGAATGCGTAATTAGGCCTCGAGCTGTAGTCGAAATCACCTTTCAGGCCATTTTGCTGCTGTAAATCCGCCGCCTGCCGCGATGTTGGGGTTGGATGTCAGTCGAAGTCGCCTTTCTCTTTGGATTTTTGTAGCCGTAAATCCGCCGCCTGCCGCGATGTGGGTATCGTAAAATTTTTCGGGCAGCTGCACAGAAGGCGACTGCACATTCGGCTTCGGACGGGAGTGAGTGAGTGAGTGAGTGAGTGAGTGAGTGAGGAGGCTGGCGAATTATGTATTAAGAAGTATTCACTCACAATGAGTTTAATTTGACTTTTTGATCAACAGAATGTCAAAGTGCAAGTAGATCTGCTCAAAGTGGTCTAAATTAACTACAAATATAAAACACAGAAAAATTGATTGCATTCACTCTCTTTACTATGACACCCCTAAATCATCCCTAGTTTTAGAAGTACCATCATTAGTTCAATGGAAATCACCTATCTGGGGTTTCAGTTGATTGTATCTGAAGGTCCAGCTTGTGGGAAGTCAGTATGGTGGTCTAACGTACACAATAAAGATAAAAGGACACAGGGAGCACAAGTCAGGGGAAGGGGACAAGAAAACATCCAAGTCACTGAATATCCAAGTAAATCGATCATCAAGAAATGGAACGGGTATGGAACAACTGGAAATCTGCTAGAGCAGGCCATCTATAAAACTGAAGATGATGAGTGAGGAAGGCCATCGAGAGACTTCACGCCAATATTTAATAGATGGCATCTCTGTCTTTATCTGCTCTGCCATTCCTCCTCATTCTTCATTGCAAAGCTCCTCGGACTCTGTTCAGCGGTGAATGCTTGTTCAATGAATTATTTTAAGTTTTATATTTATAACAAACTAGCTGTCCCCCGCGGCTCCACCCTCATAGTAGTGGAACAGGACAAACTTTAAAAATCAATAAACAAACGGGTATCACTAGCTAAGCGGAGGCAAGGTCCGCTCCAAAACGTGGCAAGAGATAGAACGACTCCTTTCTACTGACGTCACACTAACCTCCCCATATATACATGTGTTTGATATACAGTATTCATATTGCCATACTTTTCCATGTGGCGAGTTGAAGAACTGGTCCACGACAGAGATATCAGGAAGCCTCCAGTAATTAAATGCACAGTATCCAGAAGTGTTCTGCAGTACATACATATTGAAAATTTGTAAAATGGATGCTGTATAACAGGTCGTTGCTTTGGCTTTTAGTGTGTGTCCATACATCAACCCTGCGAGCAATCTACTCACCCACCCTTCTACTGCGCATGACAGCCAAAATAACTGCCCCTCAGGTATAAGTCACCCTGAACTTTAGAGCAGTAGGACAACCACCCTGAACTTTTCTGCACTAGTGTTTGAAAGGTTAGAATCACTCACAAATGTTCATGTTTTTCTAGGAATTAATACATATATGTGTGGATATTGTAAGAAGGACGCTATACAGCACCCGGCCCGGCACAGACTTGACACGGGAGGCACGTATAAAATAAAAAGACTCTTATTTTTCTTCAGCTGGATGGCACGTCTTCCCCTTGAACCCCCCAGCCATAACACACTCCCAAGCACTAAACACTAAAGTCAAAAACACTCCTCTCTCTTCCACCACCACTCCTCCACAGCTTTGTCCTTCTTCCTCCCGACTCTGGCCGTTGAGTGGTGGTTGCTGGCTCCTTTTATGACCCACCTGGAAGTGCTCCAGGTGCTTGATCACCTGTTTCCGGTTGCACTCCTGGGTGGGGCTGAAGATTAGTCCAGCTGGGCTCAGGGACCCATGCCGCGCCCCCTGGCAGCCACTCTAGACCCCAACAGGGCTGTGGAGAATTCCATCTCCCATGAAGCCCTGCGAGAGACTGAGGCACCACCCAACCCTGGGGGGCAGCCATCCAGCGTCCAGGGGGAGATACTGCACCATCCAGGGCTGCTCCCCCTGAATACACATCGAAGGGGCATCCCGGCTGGGCATGGGACCTGGCTGTGTGCCACTATATATATATATATATATATATATATATATATATATATATATATATATATATATATATATCACTAAGTCCATGGCAAGCAAGACGCAAGCAAGACCGAGCCCCGCCCACCAACAATTCACTAAGCAGCCAACCATGGCACACTCACGACAACAATTCGCGCGCGAGCGAAAGCATTTGCCAAGAATGTTTTCATTAATCAAGAATGTAAGTCGGAGGTTCGAAGAAGATCACATACCGTCGTAGTTCCGACCATAAACGATGCTGACTGGCGATCCGGCGGCGTTATTCCCATGACCCGCCGGGCAGCCAACCGGGTACCCAAACTCTTCAGGATAAAGGGAAAGATGACTGCAGCAATGTACAGAGACATCCTGGATGAAAACCTGCTCCAGAGCGCTCTTGACCTCAGACTGGGGCGACGGTTCATCTTTCAGCAGGACAACGACCCTAAGCACACAGCCAAGATATCAAAGGAGTGGCTTCAGGACAACTCTGTGAATGTCCTTGAGTGGCCCAGCCAGAGCCCAGACTTGAATCCGATTGAACATCTCTGGAGAGATCTTAAAATGGCTGTGCACCGACGCTTCCCATCCAACCTGATGGAGCTTGAGAGGTGCTGCAAAGAGGAATGGGCGAAACTGGCCAAGGATAGGTGTGCCAAGCTTGTGGCATCATATTCAAAAAGACTTGAGGCTGGAATTGCTGCCAAAGGTGCATCGACAAAGTATTGAGCAAAGGCTGCGAATACTTATGGACATGGGATTTCTCAGTTGTTTTATTTTTAATAAATTTGCAAAAACCTCAAGTAAACGTTTTTCACGTTGTCATTATGGGGTGTTGTGTGTAGAATTCTGAGGAAAAAAATTAATTTAATCCATTTTAGAATAAGGCTGTAACATAACAAAATGTGGAAAAAGTGATGCGCTGTGAATACTTTCCGGATGCACTGTACATACCCACACTCGCCATTCCCCGCGGCTCCGCCCATGTAGTAGTGAAACAGGACAAACTTTGAAAATCAATAAACAAAAAGGTATCACTAGCTAAGCGGAGGTAAGGTCCACTCCAAAACACAGAGGTAGACCGACTCCCCACTCCTGACATCACACTTCCCCCTCCCTTCGGCCCGCAACCTCTGTCTCGGATTAGCGCAAATATACGATTCTTCGCGCAATGAGAGAAGTTGCAGAATCAGCCGGAATGTTCAAGCAAATTGTAGTAAAAAACCCAATCTAAATCTTTTAAGTAGTGCCTTCGTTTGCTAGCTAAGCAGAGGTAAGGTATCCCGCGAGGCCCTGCCCTCTTCCTCTTAGTCTGCTGCGTCTCTCTCGGATTTTCCCAAATAAATCAGTACTGCAAGCAAACTATGATTCTTTGTGCGATGAGAGGTCGCAAAATCAGCCGGAATGTTCAAGCAATTCACAGTAAAAAAAAAAAAAAAAACGATCTAAATCCGTTAAGTAGTTCTCTTGTGAAAAGCGGACAGACAAGACGGACGTTGGATTTTAAACTGTATATAGAGAGGTTTAGTCAACTTTGCCAAGGTCTGTTTTCATTTTCAAATTAAAGAGTCTTTTTCTATTTATTAGTGTCCAAAAAGCCTAATGAAATCCACTGTGACTCAGTGATAAGAGGAGATGCTTTCTTGGCAGGATCGTAGCCCTTGGATTAATAGACCATTATTGATGGGGCAGCATATCTTGTCCAGTTATTGTCTTTTTTTTTTATACTTTCTTATAATAGGTTTATTTCATCTCCATCTCTTATTTAATGTGAGCAAATTGTTTTTAAGGACTTACTTTGGGACCTCCACTGAGAGACCCCCAGGAACAGTTTAATATGTTGCCTTTTACTGCCAGTGTAACACATCGACAATAGACAAGTTTGCTGAGGGTCCAGGCAGATGGAGTCACACATGTCAAGACTGTCTCAGTCTCCAAACAAACAAAAAGTAAATTCCACCTGCTAAGGGCACAGTGCACAGCTATAACAGATGGCTCCTGCTGCTGTTTTGGCAAAAATTGGTACAAGTCAGAGATCTTTTCTGGAAATGTTTTGTTTTTTTCTTTTTTACTGTGATGCAGATGAGCAGAGAAATGTCATTTTGTGTAAAATTTAGACCCAGTACCAGTGTGGCTGGCATTTTCTGGGGATGCCTTCAGATTATAGCGCATCACTCAGGAGTCAGAAGTCAGCTGTGACATCATAGTGCTTAGATAGACAACAAGTGTGCAGAATATGTAGGTGGCATTCTGTGAAGTTCATTGAATGGCAGCTTAAGCAAATGTAATGAAACTAATAAAACACCTTAAATGACACTGAAGTCAAATCGACCTGTCACAGAATACTCGCTACACATCTACAAGTAATACCTCTGGGGTGCTGCTCTGAACAGACATGGCCGAGTGTAATTAATTAATCATATTGTAACTTACTACATTAATAGAAAGAGTCATCTGCTACCCAAATGACACATGTTTAAGTTTTCTTCCACATTCCACCATGCCAGGTTAGAGAGTAGCCAATTATCTAAATTCACACACCCCTAGCATGTAGAAGAAAAGCCTGGATTTAAAAAAAGAATGCGAAAAAGTAGGGGTCATTTATATTGTAGTCCATGCAGCCTATTGGGTTTTAATTCATAAATTAACATCATGTTATTCTGTTTTCTGGTTGACCACATTCTCATTATTGAATACACGGTATCCTCTAGAGTCCCATTCAGGCTCCATGCTTGTCTGAGACAGAAACGCAAATCTCCTTGTGCCATATGTTAGGAAATCCTCTCTTAGCTTGCAAGGCTTTCTCTTCTGATTACTTTGCTTTCTGAAGTCTGTATCTTTATTCTGTAAATGGATGGATGCACTGGTGCGGGTTACAGCCGTACAAGTCTTTGAATAGAATCTTCTGCAATTTTTGCAACCTTAACTACAGAAGACAGGAGCCTGTATTTGTGTGCGGCAGTCAAATTAGCCAAAAATTTAGGTTTGACTTTTTATGTTAAATAAAGTAAATACTGAAATATATTTGAACGTAGGTTCAAAATTATAAGTGCTATAAGATTCAAGTGCAGTGGTTACATATGTGCTGCTTTTTATATCAGAAGGACAGCAGTCGTCAGTCAGTCATTTTATAACCCGCTTAGTCCTTAACAGGGTCACAGGGGTCTGCTGTCGCCTATCCCAGTGAGCATAAGGAACAAACCCTGGACAGAGTGCCACTCTGTCACAGGCAAAACAATCACTAGGGCCATTTCAGGATTGCCAAGTCAGTTAACTTGCATATCTTTGGCCTGTGGGAGGAAACTGGAGCACCAGGAGGAAACTCACACAGATACAGGAAGAACATGCAAACTCCACGGATAGCAGAATGTTACAGTTTTAATGAGAACAGGCCGGTCAGCCCACCAAGTGTGTCAAATCCTCTTCTCTTAGATTCTCCCAGATGACCCTGAATCGAGGTTTGAAGGTCCTATAAAAGAACGAGTCTCAACACACTGAAAAAGGTTTGGGGCAGCCTCCTGTATATTGTTCCTGGCTGTAAAAGGTATAAAGTTAACACAACAATGTTGCTTGTTTGAGTTCCCAGAATGAACTGAACTGATCTGTCAGAAGGGAGGTTTTATCTTCAACCTCTCCCTAGCCCAGGCAGTCATTTCGTCCTGCCTAAAATCAGCCACAATCATACCAGTGCCAAAGAAGTCTCCCATCACCTGCCTAAGTGATTATCGCCCTGTGGCCCTCACTCCGGTAATCATGAAGTGGTTCGAGAGACTAGTCCTCCAGCACATCAAGGACTATCTCCCCCAAGACTTCGATCCCTACCAATTCACATATCACACGAACAGATCCTCTACTCTGTGCTGAGCCATCTGGAGCAGTAGCAGAGCTACGTCCGGATGCTCTTTGTGGATTACAGCTCAGCTTTCAATACAATCATTCCTGACATTCTCATCACCAAACTGGTCAGTCTTGCCCCCCCCCCCAAGTCACATGTGTCTGGAGAAAAGACTTTCTTACCAACCAGCTCCAGACTGTGAGACTCGGCCACCACCACTCCTCCCTTTGCACACTGAACACCGGTACCCCACAAGGCTGTGTGCTGAGCCCACTCCTGTACTGTCTCTACATCCACAACAACAACCTCATCGTCAAGTTTGCTGACGACACCACAGTGGTCGGACGCATCTCAAAGGGAGACGAGGCTGCTGACGGAGAGGAGGTCCTGAAGTTGGCAGCCTGGTGTTCAAAGAACAATCTGGCTCTGAACACCAGGAAAACCAAGGAGATCATTGTCGAGTTCAGGAGGCACAGCACCGACTTAGCCCCCCTTTACATCAACGGCGAGTGTGTGGAGAGGGTCCATACCTTCCGGTTTCTCGGCATCCTTATCTCTGCTGACATCTCCTGGACAGACGACATAACAGCAGTCATCAAGAAGGCTCTGCAGCGGTTACACTACCTGAGGGTCTTCAGAAAGCACAACCTGGACTCCAACTTCCTACTGACCTTCTGCCGCTCGTCCAACGAGAGCCTGCTGACGTACTGTATCACAGTATGGTACGGCAGCTGCACCATGGCAGACAGGGAGAGGCTTCAGCGAGTAGTAAAGGCAGCACATAAGATCATCGGCTGCCCTCTCCCCTCCCTGATGGACATTCTCACCTCCCGCGGCCTCAGCAGAGCAAAAAACATCATCAAGGACAGCTGCCACCCTGGCTCTGATCTGTTTGACATGTTGCCCTCAGGGAGGCGCTAGAGGGGCATCACAATAAGGACAAACAGACTCAACAACAGTTTTTTCCCAAAAGCCATAACCATTCTAAACTCACACATGCACTGACTACACAGTCTGACCCACTGACCCCTGGACTTCCTTCTATCCATCAACTGTGGAATATCCAATATCTAAATGGTACGTACTGATAATAACTGTGCAATATCTGTATACTGTACAATATCATTACTCTCAGGGTCCAACATCCACTACTCACTGCACATGATCATCATTATTGTGCAATATTTCAATTATGTGCAATAACCCAATAGTACAATAGTTATTTATTCTTTCCATATGTATGTAGCGTCACAGAACTTTTTTTTGCAACTTTTTTGCAATTTTTTGCACCATTTGTTTGTTGTGTTCTACATATATGTCTGCACTGGAAGAGCTGCTTTTAATCTCATTGTACATGTGTGTAGTGACAATAAAAGTCATTCATTCATTCATTCATTATATACTGGAAACCGGAAATGATGTCATTAGACCGGAACAGGAAGTGACGTCCGTCTGGGCGCAGGAACAGGAAGTGTTTTTAAACCAGGCAGGTTTTCCCGTATTTGGCCTGCAGAGATAACAGTAAAGGGTTTAGAGCACCCCACCACCCCCTGGCCGGGCAGATGATCACCTTCACTTGGTCCACTTAGCTCGCTCCTAGTCACACGTGTGTGACAGTCCCTAAAGTTCAACTGTCAGCCTCACAATAGGTCATTTATTCTATGTGTCCGGGGTTCTTTCAATCAAGATTAAATTTCATTTTTTGCGTAATCCATCTTTATCAAGTTTTCGACCATGTCTCTGTATTTTTGTTGCAGAATTTATTTTAAAGTTGCAACTGGAATCTAAGAGGGCAATCCCAAAAGTAAGGTCTCCTATTTTTTTAGAAATACAAACAACCGTTTATGTTCTATAATGTTTACATCATTTTAAAGGTTAAAGACTTATTTATTTTTCTACATAATTGCCATTTCGGTCAATGCATTTTTGTAGACGCTGTGGTAGTTTTAGAATGCCCATGTCATACCAGCTCACCGCCATGTCCTTCGGGAAGCATTGAACCTCATCTTTCACCTCTTCGTCGGAGCAGAATCGCCTTCCGGACAAATGTTCTTTGAACTTAGGGAACAGGTGGTAGTCACTGGGTGCCAAGTCCGGACTATATGGTGGGGGTGGGTGATGAAGTTCCAACCGCCGATCTTTACGCATGTTTTCCTCAACCTTCGCGACTGTCTCGTCGGAAATTGACGGTCTCCTGCGCGAACTTCGCACTTGGTGGTAGCGTTCAACGGGAGCTCCATTTTCAGGGGCTGCCAAGCCAAGATTGAGCATCCCAGCGAAGCCGCACATGCTTGTTTGGGAGTGGAGGAAACACCAATCACAACAGTGTGGCCAACAGCCGTACGAACAGTTTCTCTACATCCCCACTGCTTTGGAGACCTTACTTTTGGGATTGCCCTCGTACTGTACTCATTTCTTTCATACTTCTTTCCTTAATTTAATTCCTACTACTCTCTCCCTATAATTTTAATTATTCCTTTCGTAAATGTAAACACTTCAATCATGTCCCTCTTTAATGTCTGTTTGCTGAAACTGAAAGCTCCAACTCCTTTGATCTCCCCTCATAGCTCGTAAATCTTGGGATCGTTCTTCTCTGGACTTTCTCTACCACTGCTGTGTCGTTTTTGTAATATGAAGACCAAAACTGAACTCGGCACTCCAGTTGAGGCCTGAAGCTGAAATGAAGATTCAAGTTAGCAATTTAACATTATGAAAATGACATTTGTGGAAGAGATGTGCAAAAACAGAGCTCTCAAATACCACAGCGTGTGTGGAGTAACACAGTGCTTGGTGAAAGAAGCCAAATGTCTGCAAAAAATTTGAAATATATTCAAATTCTATTCAAATAGTCACATTCAGTCTGACAGCACGAGTGTGGTGGCTTCTTCAAAGAGAGAACTTGTTTTTCTAAAATGTACCTTTCACTGCCTTTTCAGTTTCCTGCTTTGGACAAATATTTATTGTGCTTTTTTATCATTTGCTTATTGCTGTTTTTGTGTAAACCTGCAAGACCTTAGAAAATCTTGACAGCCCGAGCAGTTGAAGGTGAAAGAAAGGTAAATCAAACCTCATTGTTGTCTAATAGCTGACAAGTCATTCTCTGATAGAGAATTTCAACTTTGCAGAAGCTGCTGTTTCTGGAAACCTTTTGTTCTCATTAAAAAGACCTTCCAGCTTCAAATGAGGAGGAGGATAGAATTTGTTATTCTTTATTTCAGGAGTTTTGTAGCAACTTAAACTCAGATATTCACCTGCTTTACAGTGTGGACTACTTCAGTGCCTCTTCCTAAATATTAGGTTTGCATTCAGTGGTTTTTAGGATTTAAACTAATATGAATAAATAATTTCATTACTCCCATTTAATCCTTAAAAACCATGATCAGTATTGTTCATTGAAGGTTATATTTCTGTTGTTTTTTTATTATTATTATTTGTGTTTATTAATTGTCTGTTTCCATTTAGTGACATAAATAAATTCCAGTTTAAAATAAAATCCATAAATTAACTTTAGGTGGCACCAATGACCCTGCAGGTAGCACTTCTTCCTCAGAGCTCCTTGGGCCTGGACTTAAATGTCAGCCTGGCCACTGTCACTGTCTCTGCGGAGTTTGCATGCTAGGCCTCTACCTTTGTGGGTTTTTCTCCAGGACCTCCGTGTTTTTTGTTTTTTTTTTCACACATCCAGTAGGGACTGTTTAGAGTTGACAATTAACCAGAAATACAAAGGCTTTAAGAATGGCAGGTCAACTTGAAGTACCTGGAGGAGAAGTCCAGGCCACCAAGAAATACTCACAGTGCTCAAGGTTTACAAGTACTGTACAGCAATGGAAGAAGTAGCCTTTCCACATGTACTCCATTATACAATAGTTTTACCAGGGAGGTGTTGTGATTCAGTTGGGGTCCCCATTCCATTGGGGTTCAAATGCTGTTCTTCATTTGTGATTCTTTTGTTTATTGTCAGTCAGTTAGTTTCTATGTATCTACACTACTGGTGAAAAGTTTTAGAACAACTTTGGTTTTTTTTTTCAGTTTTTATGGAAGTGCACACAGTTTAATGTGTTAATGTTTCATGAATTCAAGGTATGGAACAAATAAACAATGGAGCATAAAAAAAATAAGTCAAAGAATGTCAATAAGCATGTAAAATTGTATTTATACTGTAGTTCACTGTCTTGCACCCCAAAACACAAGGCTGAGTCTCAGTACTTTAACAAAACCAGCTTTGTTCAGCTTGAAACGGGAGCAGCACGGTTGTAGCGGTATCTCGCACTGTCCTATACACAGACAGAGCAGTCAGGTAGGGTCGTGGCCAGGTTAGTGGCCAAGTAATAGTGTTCCTTGCATCCCCCATCGACGACAGGCGCTTATAGAGCGACCGTGATCAGCTCGTAGTTCCTTCTACAGCTCTCCACTGCAGCACTGTGAGCCTGCAGTTGCCCCAGCAATGGACAAGCAGTCTTCCACAGACGGAGCAATGGCGCTTTGGAACACACTTCGGTGTGTCGTCCTGCGTCAGTCCCAAAAGAGTTCAGAAAGCTCACAATATTTTTGATTCATCAAAGCAGCCACCCTTTGCTGATATAACAGCCAAACACATACGTGGCATTCTTTCTATAAGGGAAATGAAATATTGGTCTGAAAGATCTTCCCAGCACTGTTGCAGAAGTTCCCACAAATGTGTTGTACTCGTAGGTTGCTTTCCTTTCACCCTTCTGTGCAGTTCACCTCAGACTAACTCAATGGCATTGAAGTCTGGAGACCGTGCCGGTCAGTCCATGTTTTGAAGTGGACCTTCTTGTTCTTTTCTTTTAACATACTGTGTAGCTTGGTCACAGCCTGGAGGTATGTTTAGGTCGTTGTCTTGCTGTAGGATGAACTCTAAACCTATTAGACACAGACAAGAAGGAATTGCATGGTGCTGCAAAATGCTGTGGTAGCCCTTGTGATTCTGAATGCCAGTCACTCTGTGCATGTCACCAACTCTCCATCCAGCAAAAGAGCACCAGACCATCACACTTTCTCCTCCATGTTTGACCATTGGTGTCACACACTGAAGAACCATCATTTCACCAACTCAACACAGCATACAAACACCCTGCATGATGAACCAGAGTTCAAATTGTGATTCACCAGTCCATAAGATTTTCTTCCAGTCTGCAGTAGTCCACAGTTGGTATTTGAAGGCCCTGTTTTGTCCCTTTAAGGGACTGGTGTCAAGCTCTGGTCCTCGAGGGCCGCGTTGGCTGCATGTTTTCATTCTAACCATCTTCTTCATTTGTGAGCCGTTTTTACTGCTAATTAACTTCTTTTGCTTTAGTTTTCATTAACTTGACTCAGACCCCTTAATTGTCTCTTTTTCCTTAATTAGTAGCCAAACAATAATGAGACCTCAAACTAGTCACCATATGACAGAAAAAACAGAAAAATTAACAGAGTTGGAAATGTCTGCTGTGGCAGAATGAGAGCACCAACAAGCCATTGAATTAAATAAAACGGGTTTAATTAACAGCAAGAATCAGCTTCTTATTAAGAGACTGGTTGGAGTGAAAGTGGTTGGAGTTTGAAATCCCAGTTTAGCTGGTCATCTGTTGGCTCGTTTCACGTCTCATTTCTGTTTGGCTGCCATTTAATGAAGAAACAAATCAATTCAGAGGACTGAATCCTTAAAAACAGGGCTATTGAAATGAAGGGAAAAGGAGTTAATTAGCAGTAAAAACTGAACACTGATTAGGAAAAGGGTTAGAATGAAAACCTGTAGCCACTGCGGCCCACCAGGACCAGAGTTCGACACCCCTGCTTTAAGGAATGGCCTTCTAACTGTCACTTGCCCTGTCAAACCTGCAGCACAAAGTCTCCTCTTCACAGTAAAAACTGACTGTTGCTTTTATCGACCACTGAGTTGAGCTGTGCTTGAAGCTGTTGTGCTGTGAGGCCCTGTGACCACGCAAGCTGGTGACCCTCAGAAACTTGTCTTCTGATTGGCTTGTAACTTTGACTCTGTCAGATCTCTTCCTATCAGAGTTTGTTCCAGTTTCCAATTGCCTTTGGATTGTGTAGGACACCACAGGACTCACTGACACCTTGATATTTTATTTATTTATTTATTTATTTTGCAGTTTCTCTAAATGAAAGACCTTCACTTCTAAGAGGAATAATATTTTGTCTCATTTCTTTTGTTAACTGACATTTTCTTCCCATTATCATTGTCATATTGTTCAAGTAGTACTTCAGAGGGTGTAGTAGGTGTTCCAACTCTGCTTTAAGACAGACAGAGGGATTTTAAGTAATCAACAGAAGTTGGGACACCTGTGCAAATTGTTTGCTTCAACTTGCAAGGCTTCATTTACTTGAATGGCTGCAGAACATCTGTAGGTTGTAACCTATAAGTTGTTCCCTGAAGAAGGCCCATTTGTAATTCTGAAAGTTCCTTTTGTTTGTTAAACCAAACTTTACATTTAAACCTCTGCCAGTTTGCTGCTTACTTTTCCACCATTTTCAGTCATTCATTGCATTTCAACTGATTAAATTTGAAGAAAATCAGGAAAAACTGAGGTGTTCTAAAAATGTTGGTGGGATGTGTATGTATTTATTTATTCTTTTATTTTCATATGTCTTGTGGGTAGTTCCACATGCCCATCACCACAAAGTGTTGACCTCAGCAGTGCAGAGGCGGAGGAAACCCCACAGTTCCTCACAGTTCAGTGAATGCGTCTGTGTTGCTGAGTGGCGTTTGTGATTATTCCGTGCTTTGTGAAGTTTACTCGATTTTTTGACCTAATACTCAGTTTTTGACTTTGTATTCTGGATTTGTATACTGGGACCTGTTTGCCTTGGATTGCTTTTGACTTTTCAGGCATTCCCTGCTGTGCATTTTCAGCTCTTTGGAACGTCACTGTATTTAGGATATTTTTTATGTTATCTTTTTATTTATAAAGACAGTTTGCTGCCCAAATCCCTACTAATCGGAGTTTGACAGTTCCCCCCCCCCCTCTAGTGGTCATTTTGAGAACGTTTGGGAGCTCTTTACTTCATAACAGTAGGTAGGTAAGTATGTCTGGCACCACACACGTCAGTTGTGGTCTTCAGAGTGGGCTATTGAGCCAATCTTAACTGTTGCCTGTAAGGCAAAAATGAGTCAAAAGAAAAATTGATTTCTTTACAGAAGAGTTTTACTGAGTCACTAAGTAAATTTGCCCTGTACTTCCATATCAATGAGATAGTACATACTTTCTGTATAATGTCTTGGTGTGCATTATTCACATTGCATCTTTCATCATGCATCAATGTAGGTATTCATGTAGCATGAACTCTGTACTAGCATATGCATTACATGTGTGCGTGCATTGAAGTTAATGTCAGTGTGGGAAAAATTAATTTACATAAAATCATCTTGGCTCCTACTGGCAATGAGTGCATCTCACAACAGACAGTCAGTGGTAATCGCAGCACAGCAGTACTTTCTGGAAGACGTGACACCTCCTTTGCTTCCTTGTGTAATCCTTTAGAATTAGCGGACGCCTCTGCAATATATGACATAGAATCAGCATGCTATATGCATGCTAGGGGCTTGACTAGTGGTTTGTAGTTAAATAAACAGTACATCGAGAGCCATTAGCTTTAGTTAACCTGTAATCATAGTTGTGCCAGTATATAATCCAGTAAGACATTTGAAGTCCTATTCAAACAAGAATGTAGACAAATAACAGTGGAACAGAGGAAAAATAAATTCTACTTAATAGAGTTATAATACACTTCTGGAGTGCCTACAATTATATTGGTAAGTATGTTCAGAGTCTAACTAACCAAAGCTAAGTGTCCATCCTCTGGTAGCTTTTAGAATGTTTACTGGCATTGCCTTCTGCTATCCATCCAGTGGATTCACAAAGTCTTCAGACACCTTCACTTTCTGCACACTTTATGGTGTTGTAGATTTCATTTTAAATGGATACGTTTACCATTTTTGCTGTCCAGTCCACAGTCAATATCCCATAATGACAAAGTGAAGGCATCTTTTCAGAAAGATTTACAAATATATTAAAAATCAAAAATTTTATTTTTTCCTTTATATTAAGTACTAGCAAAATACCCGCGCTTCGCAGCGGAGAAGTAGTGTGTTAAAGAGGTTATGAAAAAAAAAGGAAACATTTTAAAAATAACGTAACATGATTGTCAATGTAATTGTGTTGTCATTGTTATGAGTGTTGCTGTGTTTTATATATATAAAATACACACACACACATATAAACATATATATACATATACATATACACATATATATACATATCTACATATATATATATATATATATATATATATATATATATATATATATATACACATCCACATATCAACATATATATATACACATATATACACACACACACGCTTTATGGGTGATGATTGTTTTACTCTTTTTATCTTTATTTTATTTTATTGTAGAATCAACTCCTATCTGCGCACAGCAGGGCAGCCGTGGGCAGATGCGTATGGTGTATTCACTCCATGTTATCGTGCATTGCGCTGTCAGTGGTATTTTGATAAAAGAATTTGAACAACATATAAGAAGCATATAAATTATTAAACAGTAAAACATTAACATTTAAGAAGTAAAGTTACATTAAGTACTACTGCAGTGCCTTCGGGTATACCTCATTTTTTGTTTGCCTATTACATGCTTAAATGTATACATTTTTTGGTGCACCTACCCGAGAACACACGACATATAACCGAGCGTGGGAGAAGCATGGATTTTAAACACGCGTTGAGTTCATCTGCTGGTCTCCCTCGTGGAATAACTGGTAATGTTTGACTAAAATCTACAGCGAGTAAAACGACATTACCTCCTATTTTTTTTTTTACGATCTCTGAGATCTTGCTTTTTTCGGTTCAAGGCTTCATAAGCTCTTTTATGTTGTATGGTGTACTTATCCCAAACCATCATCTTTGAATGTTGCAAGACTTTCGCCTTGTATGTAGATCGGGGTAATTACATTCATTGCATTCCTAGTCTGAATCACAATCTGATTGTATGGGTGGTTACCTGGCACTGTAGGGTTGCCACCCGTCCTTTAAAATACGGAATCGTGCCGCGTTTGAGAATGAAATTGCGCGTCCCGTTTTGAATCAATACTGGACGGGATTTATCCCGTATTTTTTTTATCATTTTTTTTTTTAAAGCAGCGTCTCATGCAAATCATCCCACACGCATTTTATGAAGATGCCTCCTTTCCTAGTTTTGATTGGGTAATACTTGATGTCATCGTTAGTTTGATTGGTGTTTTTAACTGTCCAGTGAGGAGGGCGTGTCTTTTAAGTACAGTCTGCAAAGTGTTGGCACTGAGATGTGGCGTCAGCGCCATAGTTGAAGCCCCTAACGTTGCGGTCAGCAAGTCGGCTAACATCCACCATGTGCCGTCTTTCAGTTGCGAGAAGCAGATCATAGAATGGTTGAAACTGTTGCCCCTAACGTTGCGCCACAGCGTGTGGTTCGTTTATACCTCGTGTCTTCTCATTAAACTTTTATCTCGCGAATATGTTATTGCAATCCGCAGCGGGAGCGTTTCTATAAACTTAATTTAAACTTACGTTTTACACCGTGCTTTGTTTCCCTTATGAACATGCTTGTATGCTTATCTCGCTCCGTTCTCAATTGTTTAATTAATTTTTTTCTCTTCGCTGTTTGCGGCTGTTCCTCCATTTCCCCCTACTTCGTTCTTTTATCTCGCGAATATGTTATTGCAATCCTTAACAGGAGCGTTTCAATAAACTGATTGAAAATAGTTTTGCATTTACCTTTTTAGTAAAAGGCGAGCTTTTAAGCCTGAGAAATCACCCCGTAAATGCACACATTTAATTGGACATGTGTTAATATGTATGATTACACAGTATTAAAAGACAGTGAACAACGTCAGTTACCTTTGTTCCCGCGTTTGATAAAAGGTGAGCTTTTAAGCCTGAGAAATCACCCCGTAAATGCACACGTTTAATTGCACATGTGTTAATATGTATGCTTACACAGTATTAAAAGACAGTCAAAAATTAACGTCATTTACCTTCGTTCCCGCGTGTGACTCGTGCTGTAAATGTCTTCCTTGTTTTTAGTTCACGTGATTACGTAGGAGGCGTGATGACGCGATACGTGACTCCGCCTCCTCCATTACAGTGTATGGACAAAAAATATGTTCCGGTTATGACCATTACGCTTTGAATTTCGAAATGAAACCTGCCTAACTTTTGTAAGTAAGCTGTAAGGAATGAGCCTGCCAAATTTCAGCCTTCCACCTACACGGGAAGTTGGAGAATTAGTGATGAGTGAGTCAGTCAGTCAGTCAGTGAGGGCTTTGCCTTTTATTATTATAGATTCAGACCCTTTGCTGAGCCCCTCCAAATTGTGCTCAGGTGCCTCCTGTTTCTTTTAATTCTCCTTGAGATTTGTCAAGAACTTCAGTGGATTCCACCTGTGGTCAGTTAAATTGCTTGGACATTATTTAGAAAGCCACACGTGTACCTGTGTACAGAAGGTCCACAACTCAGAGTGCATGTCAGGCCAAAGAACTGAGTGGTCCAAGGACCACTATGTAGACCTCCATGATCAAATTGTGGTGAGGCACAGATCAGGGCAAGGGCAGAAAACAATTTCTGAAGTTGTGAATTTCCCAAGGAACTCAATAACAGTGAAATGGAAGAAGTTTAGAAACAACAGGACCTTTTCAGAGTCTCAAATGCAGTTACCAGGCCAAAAGGGCCTTGGTCAGGGAGATGATGAAGAACCTAATGGTCTCTCTGACTTTGCTGAGATGGGAGAACCTGTTGAAGGGAAGACCATCTGAGCAGCACTCCTCCAGTCAGACAGAACACAGACAGAACACACAGTAACACAGAAATGTGTTATTTCTGTAGCACATTTTCATACAACAGTGAAGCTCAAAGTGCTTTACAAGAAGACCAAGAAAAAAGTTGCAAGAAAAGAAAAACAATTAAGATGAGGCAATAATATTAAAGAATAAGTAACAACAAAGGTCAGATGGACGCAAGGACGGAAAAAAGTAAAAAAAAAAAAAAACTCCAGACTGGAGGGGAAAAAAAAAAACAAAATCTGCAGGGGTTCCAAGGCCAAAAGAACTCAGTTCTCTTAGTTTTCATGCTTCACGTGATGAAGTTGGTCTCGTGGAAAGCTGAGATTCCCAACTTCATTAGGTCATCACAGGTGGCTGCATGGTGACTTGATCAGGTGGCGGTGGTGGTGCAAATTGGCACCACAGGAGAACCGGAAAAGAAATAATTCTCTACCCATATAGCCTGTTAGCTACATTTCAATTGTATTCCTATGAAAAAACCACATTCATGTTTTTTAGCAGTTTTTTAAAATGTTCCACTGTATTAGCCTGGCATATCTTAATTGGTAGGTACATAGCAGCAAAAGGCCATCTCACCACTTCTTTTAAGCTTGGCTCTTGGAATTATTAGCAGACTTCCATTCAAAGATCTAAGGTTACGATTTGGAGTGTATGTGAACAGGCATTCCAAAATATCGGAAGGGGCAAGATTATTTAAAGCTTTATAAGCCATTAACAAGCATTTTAAAGTCAATTCTAAATTTGACGGGTAACCAATGTAATGACACTAAGATTGGTAAGATGTGCTCGAATTTTCTTTTTCTAGTTAAGATTGTTGCTGCTGCATTCTGCACTAATTGTAATCGGTTGATGTCTTTCGTAGGTAGTCCTGTTAAGAGTGCATTTCAGTAATCCAGTCGACTAAAAACAAAAGTGTGAATTAATTTTTCAGTATCTTGTAAAGTTATAAGAGCTTTAACTTTTACATTATTCCTTAAGTGAAAAGATGAAATCCTTGTAAACTGGTTATTATGTGATTTAAAGTTTAGGTCATATTCCATGATTACCCCTAAAGTCCTTACCTCCGCCTTGACTTTTAAAGTTTATTTCTAATGCCCTTGCTATATCAATCACTACAATTTCTGTTTTCTCGTTATTTAGTTTGAGAAAGTTACTACTCATTCAGTCAGAAATGCTGTCAAGTCATTGAATCAGAGAGGCATGAGCATCAGGGTCATCAGGCGCTATTGATAAATAAAGCTGTGTGTCATTCGCGTAGAAGTGGTAGCTCACTTTGTGCTTTGAGATAATCTCACCTAATGGAAGCACAGAGATTGAAGAGAGCAGCGTACCCGGAGTAGATCCTTTTGGTACACCATATACAATATCAGGGGTCTCTGAAGTACAATCACCACAACAAATTAAAGAATTTTCTACTTTTTAAATAAGACTGAAGCCAATTGAAGATGCTGCCAGAGAGGCCATCCCCTTGTCTAAGGCAATTTATAAGAATATTGTGGTCTATGGTGTCAAATGCTAAACGCGCTCTAAGAGAGCAAGAACAGATAAATGGCCTGTGTCTGCAATAAGCCGCAAATCACTTATTAATTTAACCAGTGCGGTTTTTGTACTGTGGTTTGTTCTAAAACCTGACTTAAACTTGTCAAGAATAGAATGTTTATTCAAGTAGTCATTCTGCTGTCTAGTTACTGTCTTTTAGAATATTTCTTAAGAAAAGAGAGAGAGAAGTTAGGAACGCGCACTGATACAGGACATTGCTGCACCCACCACATGAAAAATCAACTCAGGATCTCAGCTTAGGACCCAAGGGCAGCCATACAACGGGTGACACCTCAGCACCACACCAGTTCAGATGGAATGGAACCAATGTGAGGTTTTTTATGGTTTGCTGGAGTGCCAATTCTGCCACCAATCCCCAGGTTTTTCCCTGCAGAAGAAAATGCCTGCAGGATGAAGATTAACATCATACCCGGGTTCGGAGCAATTGCTGGTTAAGGGCCTTGCTCAAGGGCCCAATGAAGTAGAGTCGCTTTTTGGCATTTACGGGATTCGAACCAGCAACCTTCCGATTGCCAGTGCAAATCCCTAGCCTCAGAGCCGCCACTCTGCCCACTTAGGAAAAGCAGGTTAGAAATTAGTGTGACGTTGTCAAAGAGAGTGGAGTCACAGTTATTTTTCTTGGTCATGGATTTAACAACTGCAGACTTTAGATAGTCAGGAAAGACCCCCGTATCTAATGATGAGTTTACTATGTCAAGGACACTATCAATAAGGACATAAGCTTGTTGGCATTGGTCAAGAATTCAGGTGGAGGATTTCAATTGAGAAATTATTCTCCGTAGTACAGGTCGATCTATTCTATTGAAAGAATTTAACTTGCATAAAGGGCATGCTGGGATTCAATTGGATTTACGTTAGCGGGATTTACAGTATTATTCTAATATTTATTTTGTGTTTAAAAATATAGCAAAAGCCTCACAGGTTTCACTAGTAGTTTTTAGGATGCATTCCATTGAGTGAGATGGGTTTAGAAGACAATCAATAGCTGAGAATAAAACTCTTGGATTACCAGCAATATCATTTATAATTTTAGGGAAATGAAAGCATGGATCCATCCTGCCCTGTATCAACAGTTCAGTCTGGTGCTGGTGGTGTGATCGTGTGGGGGATATTTTCTTGGCATATTTTGGGCCCCATAATACCAATTGAGCATCGTGTTAAATGCCACAGCCTAGCTGAGTATCGTTGCTGACCATGTCCATCCCTTTATGACCGCAGTGTCCCCATCTTCTGATGACTACTTCCAGCATGGTCAAGCACCATTTCACAAAGCTCAAATAATCTCAAACTGGTTTCTTGAAAGTGACAATGACTTCACTGCACTCAGTGGCCTCCACTGTCACCACATGTCAAATCAATTGAGCACCTTTGGGATGTGGTGGAACAGGAGATTCACATCCTGGATGTGCAGTAACTGCATGAAGCTATCATGTCAATGTGGACCATCATCCCTGAGGAATGTTTTCAGCACCATGTTGAATCTAAGCCACAAAGAATTAACAGCAGTTCTAAAGGCAAAAGAGGGTCCAACACAGTCCTAGCATGGCGTTCCTATTAAAGTGGTTGGTCAGCGTATTTGGACATATCAAGATTTGATCTTCATTTAAACAGCATATTTAGCTAAAGGAGATGTAATTGAAAATGAAAACAATGTAAATGTTACTTTGCAATAATTTATTCACCAAAAAATGAACAGGTATGCCATTTCAGCTGTGGAAAAACTATGCACACCATTGGCCCTATTATCTAGTATTGCCCCTCATGTCAGTGTTTCCAAGGTCTGTCTACCAGTCTGTGACATCAACTGGGAGAATGTTCCCCCCACTTCTCCATGCAGCTGTGCAATGTTTAAGGGGTGTCTTGTGTGCGCATCCTACTTCAGGTCCACCTTACTGCATCTCGATTGGGTTCAGATCTGGGCTTGGACATGGCCTTTCCAGAACCAACCATTTCTTCCTTTTCAGCCACTCCACGGTAGATTTTATGGTCTGTTTAAGTTCACTTGAAGGTCTTCTTTTGGTTGAACTTCATTCTTCTAACAGGTGGTCTCACATTATCCTCAAGGACCGGCTGCTGCAATGAAGCATTCCTAGTTGACTCCATGATGGTGAGCTGTCCAGTGAAGCTGGGTCTTTTACTTTAGGAGACAGCAAAATGTAAATGTTGAATGACGTTTGTTTTATTATATCCCATTTATATGTAGATGCTGTTTAAATGAAGATCAAATCTTGATATGTTCACATACGTTAAAAAAGAAAAAAAATCATGGGTTATACTTGGGCATCCTACACGCATATGAAAAAGTCATGAGTAATGTGAGAGTAATGTCTGATTTTTCATTTTCTCAAACAAAGCACTTAATGGCTGAACTAGGGCTTGAAGCTTAAGGGTAAGTTTTTATACTTACTGATGCTGACTTTCTAATGGAAGACGGCACTTAAGCACTCTGAACTCCTAGGGCCTTCATTTAGATTCATCTAAGCAAATGGTAACATTGTCTCCTTTGCTGTGCTTATATTTGTGAACTAAGGTATAGATATCATGCTTTTTGTGTTTTAACTTCTACGCTGTGTGCGTGCCTAGTGAAGGCATAGGCCTCCGTCTTGTGTGTTTTCTGGTGGTTCTGTGTATACTTTAGTAAACGATGTGAACACTCATGTGCATACAGATCATTTTAGTTTAAAAACGCCATTTTTAAATGAAATCTTGTTAATAATAATATATTTTATTTACTAGGGGGTTCACCCCCTGCTCGCCAACCCCTCCAGCCTGTGCTACGTGCCAGCCACTTCACGTCTCTGCTACTCGCGGTCGCTCCTCCGAAACCTCCTCTTAAACGGTGACACAATGGGAAACAAATAGTTTTTTTTTACCTCCTCTTTGCTCGATCAGCTGCTGGCTTGCTGCTGCTGCCGTGCCGTGTGATCTTCATCTCGCATGGCGCTTCGAACATTTAAAAGCCTGTACAGCGGCTGTCCTACTCCTTATCTTTTATTTCCAGCCCTGGGCATGGTTAAATCTCTTGGCACAAAGTCTCGTCTCATGGGACGTGATTTCTTGATATTTTTTAGTTTGTAATTTAAAAACGGAATAAGAATCTGAAAATCTAATAACATCACATTAAAGTTCGATAAACTCGGAAAAGAATGATACCAAACATATATACGTGTAGGTTTTAAAATAAGCCGATTTAAAGTTTGACATAAAAAGTCACATAAAATCATTGCACTTTTAGGCTTAGGATTTTATATACAGTGGGGCAAAAAAGTATTTAGTCAGCCACCAATTGTGCAAGTTCTCCCACTTAAAACGATGAGAGAGGCTTGTAATGTCCATCATAGGTATACCTCAACTATGAGAGACAAAATGAGAAAAAAAAATCCAGAAAATCAAGTTGTCTGATTTTTGAAGAATTTATTTGCAAATTATGGTGGGGAAAAAAAGTGTTTGGTCAATAACAAAAGTTCATCTCAATACTTTGTTATATACCCTTTGTTGGCAATGGCAGAGGTCAAACGTTTTCTGTAAGTCTTCACAAGGTTTTCACACACTGTTGCTGGTATTTTGGCCCATTCCTCCATGCAGATCTCCTCTAGAGCAGTGATGTTTTGGGGCTGTCACAGGGCAACACGGACTTTCAACTCCCTCCAAAGATTTTCTATGGGGTTGAGATCTGGAGACTGGCTAGGCCACTCCAGGACCTTGAAATGCTTCTTACGAAGCCACTCCTTCGTTACCCGGGCTGTGTGTTTGGGATCATTGTCATGATGAAAGACCAGGCCACGTTTCATCTTCAATGCCCATGCTGATGGAAGGAGGTTTTCACTCAAAAGCTGACGATACATGGCCTCATTTATTCTTTCCTTTACACGGATCAGTCGTCCTGGTCCCTTTGCAGAAAAACAGCCCCAAAGCATGATGTGTCCACCCCCATGCTTTACAGTAGGTATGGTGTTCTTTGGATGCATCTCAGCATTTTTTCATCTGACCATATGACATTCTCCCAATCCTCTTCTGGATTATCCAAATGCTCTCTAGCAAACTTCAGACGGGCCTGCACATGTACTGGCTTAAGCAGGGGGACACGTGTGTCACTGCAGGATTTGAGTCCCTGGCGGCGTAGTGTGTTACTGATGGTAGCCTTTGTTACTTTGGTCCCAGCTCTCTGCAGGTCATTCATAGGTCCCCCCGTGTAGTTCTGGGGTTTTTGCTCACCGTTCTTGTGATCATTTTGACCCCACGGGGTGAGATCTTGCGTGGAGCCCCAGATCGAGGGAGATTATCAGTGGTCTTGTATGTCTTCCATTTTCTAATAATTATTCCCACAGTTGATTTCTTCACACCAAGCTGCTTAACTATTGCAGATTCAGTCTTCCCAGCCTGATGCAGGTCTATAATTTTGTTTCTGGTGTCCTTTGACAGCTCTTTGGTCTTGGCCATAGTGGAATTTGGAGTGTGACTGTTTGAGGTTGTGGACAGGTGTCTTTTATATTGATAACGAGTTCAAAAAGGTGCCATTAACACAGGTAACGAGTGGAGGACAGAGGAGCCTCTTACAGAAGAAGTTACAGGTCTGTGAGAGCCAGAAATCTTGCTTGTTTGTAGGTGACCACATACTTACTTTCCACCATAATTTGCAAATAAATTCTTTAAAAATCAGACAATGTGATTTTCTGCATTTTTTTTCTCATTTTGTCTCTCATAGTTGAGGTCTACCTGTGATGAAAATTACAGGCCTCTCTCATCTTTTTAAGTGGGAGAACTTGCACAATTGGTGGCTGACTAAATACTTTTTTGCCCCACTGTATAGAGAGTAGATATAGCTCCTTTCCTAAGTTCAAGGCGTTTTTAGTGTGGACGTAGCCTTAACCTGAGTGACTCATCAGCAGTCGTTCAATAAGGGTACAAAACAGGCTGCCTGACAACATTTAAGAGCCAGGTGTGCATCGTACAATGTGCTTCCTTTATCATTTCATCGTTTGTCCTCACAAGGGGAGAATAAAGTAGTCACCACAATACAACTGTTCACCACAATTTTCAGGCATTTCTTCAGATAGCAAGCATAAAACACCATCCCTTAATAATAATAATTCATTAATAATTCATTACATTTCTATAGCGCTTTTCTCAGTACTCAAAGCGCTATCCACACAGGGAGGAACCGGGAAGCGAACCCACAATCTTCCACAGTCTCCTTACTGCAAAGCAGCAGCACTACCACTGCACCACCTGTTTTATTGCTTAGTGAAACATAATAATAATAAATCTTATTTATATAACACCTTACCAGTGCTCAAGGAAACATATAGTGCCTTGCACTAGTATTCTGTGCTCTTGAAGTCCAGCACCTTTCTCTATTTTTCAAAAAATGCACATATTCCTTTAATAAATATCAACCTAAGTGTTGAAATAAATTGTTTAAAATATATTTCTAAAGAATAAAAGCTGGAAAAACGCAATGTCCTGGCACCCTGCTCAGGAATTGTTCCTACCTTGCATCCCATACTGGCTGGGACATATTCCAGCTTCCTTGCGACTCTGCTCTGGTTCATTTATTGGATGGAGGGATGGATTTGTCTATGAAGGTCCGTGCCAATTGAATTGTGCAGTAAATTAGGCGTTGCTGTGTTTTCCCCGTGGGTCTGTACTTTTACTGGATTATTGACTTTTGAGCACACTTAAATAACTGATACTGCCAAAGACGTTGACAAATGAAATCTTTCTATTTTAGGACTTGTCAATCTTTAGGTGGTGATTGAGCAGACAATACATTTTTGATGAATATTAAAGTACTGAAAGTGCACTTTCCAGACGGAAAAAAATCAGATCTGTCAAAATGTAATCAGCATCAGCAAAGCCCCATCATGTGCATAATGTAAAAGTGGGCTCTTCTACACCATGCTGTTAGATCATATCCAGTCATTCAAACTCCTTTGTTTTGAGGTATCACAGTGCTCAGTTATCGAGAGTGCATGGATTTGCATCAATTGATTGCTGTAAGAGCACAGCTTTAATGAAGAATAATAAAGAAATATTCCAGGTCATTGTGATCTGAAGGTTACCAGCCACATGATAAAAGTAAAGAGTATAAATGGGAATACTCTAAAAATACACTTCACCTCCTCCCATTTGCTTATTCAGGAGTTTTTGTCCATTGCTGTGATTTGCTTTTCAGCGGCCTCTAGAATTTTTCCACTTTCTTCAGTTTTTTCTTTAGTGTTTTTCAAAAGAACATCAATGGACAAAAGGCCAGGAACTCCCTGAACTGGTGAACAGTCTGAGCTACTTCACAACATGAGAATGTCGAAATGTGTGTGAGGTGATCAATTAGTTTATTTTATTTTTTTATATATATATATATATATATATATATATATATATATATATATATATATATATATATTTTTTTTTTTTTTTTTTTTTTTTTTTTTTTTTTTTTTTAATGTGATTAATCTAATTCAAGACTGAGATCCTGTGCCACCAGAACTGGGTTCAACTCGGCTCAGGACAGGGTGCCAGTCAATCACATGCTCACAGTAACACAGGTTATATTTTGTTCCTTAATTAAATGACACGTTTATTACAAATACTTGCATTCTACAAAAAAAAAAATTAAAAATAGAGTGCCATTGTGTTATCAAGCATACTGATAATAAATGATTTACTGTGTTCAATTTTCTAAAAATGGAAATTACAAATGGTATTTCCAAGTCTCTCGTTGAATTGTTCTCATTACACAACTCTTGAAATTCAGGCAGGTACTTTCTCAAAGGAGTTGACCTATTTATGATCATGGCTTAGATGGATGAAATCATTCAGTGAGAATCCTGAAAAACACAAGAAATGACGACTATGCAATCATGCGGGGAGTTTACCCAGACTTCATTCGACCATTAAGAGTATAATGTTAGAGTGTAGATACACAGAACTTTATTTCTCCCCAGGGGGAGATTTGGCTTTTTACAGAAGCTCCTTCAGTAAATAAATATACAAATTGGTAGATAAATAAATAAATGCACACACACGCAAACACTATGGTATGAAAAGACATCAGACTGAATAAAATGAAAGAAAAACACCTGACTTGGCGGTCCCAGTCCCAGTGAGGCGCTATACAGATGTATTGCTGCTGGTATGAAGAACCCCTAGTTGTGTTTCCTGACACACTTCTGCTGAATAATCCGTTGGCTGAAAGTCCTCATTGTTGGTGTCATAGAGAGGATGTGCAGCATTGTTCATAATGGCACTCAGTTTTGCCTTCATTCTCTCCTCCACTTCTGCCTTCAGATTGTGTCCGGTCACTGAGCCTGCCCTTTTCATTAGCTTTGTGATTCGGTGGGCCTCTCTTGAAGTGTTGCTGTCAGCCCAGCTCACCACACTGGCCACCACAGAGTTGTAGAAGATGTGAAGAATGTCACCATGTTAAAGGAATACAGTCTCCTAAGATAAAATAGCCTGCTCTGCCCATTCTTATGTACTGTGTCCTCCATAACGTTTGGGACAAAGACCCATTTTTCCTTGATTTACCCCCTCTCCTCCACAGCTTTAAATTACAATTCAGACGTGATTAAAGTGCACGTGGCAGACTTTCATTTAAGGGTATTTTCTTACATCTCAGTTACACCAAGTAGAAATGACATCACTTTCTATACAATGTCCCCCTCATGGGTGCATTAGTGGCTTGGCAGAGCATCACCAGAGAAAATCCTCAGCACCTGCAGATGTCTGTGAATCGCAGACTTGAAGCAGTAATTGCATGTGAGGGATAAATGTCCCAAATATGACAGCTTTAATTTACCTGCTATTGCTGTGTCCCTAACATTACGTTACCCTTAAAGGGGGGGACTATGTACAAAAAAGTAGTGTAACCAAAATGTATGCAAATCTCCTTAAGTGAAAGTCTGCATTGTGTACATTAATCATGTCTGGGTTGTTTCATTTGTAGTTTTAAACTGTGGAGCAGTGTGTCTTTGTCCTAAACATCATGGTGGGCACTGTATGTAATATACAGAGAGGAAGATATATAGAGAGAAAAATAGGCTTTGTCGAACCTCTAGTTTTCACAATTAATTTCATCTGCTGTTCTAAACTGGGGAGTCTGTGACTGTGTCCCATTTTGTTTTTGCCAAACTAGTATCCGCTCGTGTGTTCTGGCAGTGGGTTTGCTCCCTAATTTGAAGCAGTTACAATAAATGCGAGAGACGGTTAGTCCTGCTGAAATGTGAAATGCAGCTAATATGCGTACTGTCAAATCAGCGATAATCATGTCAGCGAAGGCCCGCACCTGTCATAAATATTTCATTTGCATCTTGTTAAACTGACAGCACATTCGCAGCAGAATGAAATGAAAACCAGTTCTTAACTTGGACTGTAATGCATTTTCTCATTGTAAACCTATTACAGAGAGGGCTTTTATATTATTAATAGCAGTTAAATGCTGCTCATAAAAGCAAAGAAATCGATGCATGAACTGCTTATAAGTAGAAAGGAGCGGTGTAATCTGATTTGACTTTAGTGAAGCTTAAAGAGGACTTGTGTCAGATGGATCTGGTTGGCGTATGTAACACGTAATGACCAGCAGTGTTATTAAATACCTCAGCCAGCCCTGCTCGGTGCACTTTTCTCACTCCTCTGTTTTGGAAAATGGCACAAGACTAATTGCAGATACTCCATCAGGTTTTAAGCACAGGTCATAAGCCTGTGCAAGAGCGACTTATACTGTCAGATACATTACTTGTGTTGTACATGCAGTATGTTGGCTCTGGGTAGCTATTGTATTAATTATCCTCATGCTAACCCATCATGTTTCTAATCTGAGAGTGATTAGTAAGGTAAGAATTTTATTGTACTGGGTACAGTAAACACGAGTGGCAAGAGAACATTAGGGAAGGAACTTCTTCAGTCCTATGAAAGTGACTTAATCACAGTTTTCTTCATAATATTTGTATTTATATGCAGACTATAAGAGTCATAGTAAATTAATGGTAATATTTAATTTCTTGTAGCTGGGCAAATAATGCTGCAGAGTAAAAGCCAAAAGCTTTGTGTGCCAACTGGGTAAACAAAAATTAACCAAAATTATGTGCTCACAGGTGTTGTCTACTAAGTTAGTTCTCTCCCCAGTCACACTTCCTCTGCTTTTCAAAGTATTCACTGTCGTAGTCGGGTACAAAATGAGGTGCCATCTTCAAGGAGCGTCTGTTTCCCTTTTATATCAGGCAGACCAAAAAGGGCAGTGGCTTCCTTGGCTTTGTTGCCCTCAAGGGGCGGTTTCTCGAGTCTGTGAGGGGGAAAAAAGAGACCAAACTTTTAGCGACAGCACCCCCTCTTGGCCTGGGATGGTACCACGTACCTTAGGTGGGCTTGGAAGGAAACCCTCTGGCGCATATGTGTGACATTATATATGAATTTATTTAATTGTGTTAGAAAGATTACAATATGCAAGCTTTCGAGGCAACATCTTACATCTTACATCTTGCCTGAAGAAGGGGCCTGAGTTGCCTCGAAAGCTTGCATATTGTAATCTTTCTAGTTAGCCAATAAAAGGTGTCATTTTGCTTGGCTTTTCTCTACATTCATAATGGCTAACACGGTACAACACCCTAGTACTTTAATTGTGTTCAAATATTTGAATGTGTACAGTACAAAGTTAAGTAGATAACAGTAGATTCTAACCATATCCCCTACAAGGCAGCATGTAACGGCATGACCCTGTTATGCCAAACACAAGGCAAGGTACAACTGAAGAGACGAAGGTGACCAGAAGAAAAAACACCATGAAGGTCTTTCCAAGAGAATCAGATCTTCTACCAAACCAAACTTCTAACCAACCTGAAGTGCAATACATAATGCAAGTCCTAAACGCTAACCACAACCTCACTGAGGCTTTTTTTTTTTGTTTATATCCCAAGCTCAGATGACCAGAAGTACACGACGATGACATCAGCACCACGCACCTGTTGGTGGCATTGCACAGTAACGTTCTGGTGACTGCTACTCAAAAAGACAGCACCCAGGATAAAATGAGACAGACACAAAATATTTAGAAATCTCTAAAAACAGATTCCTAGTTAAAAGTAATACCAATAATGGATTCTGTGACCCAAAAAAACTTACAGTAGTGTTTTTTTCTTCCAAAAATACATTGCTGATAAACACGGGTCATAGCAGTTGTTCTGAGTAGAGACGACTTTAGCCTTTGTTTTACCTTGTAAAGTATGGGAGGCAAACGGTTTCTAACCTTAACCTGTAGCCTGTTGACTAGAAATGAACATAACCAAAGCTTAATATGGCTTTAGATTTACATTTAATTTGTCACATATACACTTACAGGAGTATACAGTGAAATGCAGCCTTTACTGTACAATAAAATTGAAGTATATATTTAAAAATAAGTATTAAAAAGTTCAGATTAAAAATACTCAAGGAACTGTACTGTAGTACTAAAGTGTTGTACCGTGTTATCCTTCATGGATGTAATGAGAAGTCAAAGAAAATGACACCTTTTATTAGCTAACTAAAACGATTACAATATGCAAGATTTCGAGGCAACTCGGGTCTCTTCTTCAGCGAAGATAACATTTTGCAGCTACACAAACCATAAGAGGAGGGTCGGATTTGAGTGGAACAAAAGAAAATGAAGACTGAAAGTTAAATCCTTAAAGTGAAACATTAAAATTACAAACTTAATAATTTCAGATAGATATGAAAGGCACTCTATAGTAGATAGATAGTGTAATAAAACACAAAGAAGCTCATAAACGGTCTGGGACACCCGAAAGGCAAACCCCGTATATTCTAAAGAGCGCAAAAGATGCGTGTTAACACAAAGTCGAGACAAGTCCCATTGTTTCAGTCGGAGTGTGTTCCAAGATGGCGGTAGTTTCGTTTATAGGAGGAAGAGGCGGGCACTGATGGGCTGACCCCGGAAGTGACGTCTTAGATGGTGACACGTCAGTCTTCCTTTCTGAAGAGGGGAAAGTAGAAGACATGCCATTATTGTTTAGCACCCTCGGTTAGTCCAGGGGTACATTAATAATTCATTCATTACATTTATATAGCGCTTTTCTCAGTACTCAAAGTGCTATCCACACAGGGAGGAACTGGGAAGCGAACCCACAATCTTCCACAGTCTCCTTACTGCAAAGCAGCAGCACTACCACTGCGCCACCTGTGTCATCATCTAAGCCCGCAAGTTGTTCCCCAAGCATACGCATGTGACGATAGATAGATAAATATGAAAGGTACTCTATAATAGACAGATAGATAGAAACTTTATAAATCCCAAAAGAAATTGAAAAGATTATAGTAGAACATAAAAACGGCGCAAATACACACTGCCTGGCCAAAAAAAAGTCGCCACCTGGATTTAACTAAGCAAATAGGTACGAGCTTCCTATTGGATAATTACTGCATGGGTGATTATCTTTCAGCTGGCAACAAGTTATTTAACCCCAACTGGTGCAGTGAGTTGGTTCTCATTTCTTAAACAACCATGTCGAAAGACACATCTCGTGGTCGTGGAAAAGATGTTAAGTCTGTTTGAGAAGGGTCAAATCATTGGCATGCATCAAGCAGAGAAAACATCTAAGGAGATTGCAGAAACTACTAAAATTGGGTTAAGAACTGTCCAACGCATTATTAAAAACTGGAAGGATAGTGGGGACCCATCGTCTTCGAAGAAGAAATGTGGCCGGAAAAAAATCCTGAATGATCGTGATCGGCGATCACTTAAACGTTTGATGAAATCAAATCGAAGAAAAACAACAGTAGAACTCAGGTCTATGTTTAATAGTGAAAGTAAGAGCATTTCCACACGCACAATGCGAAGGGAACTCAAGGGATTGGGAATGAACAGCTGTGTAGCCGTAAGAAAACCACTAATCAGTGAGGCAAACCGGAAAAAAAGGCTTCAATTTGCTAGGGAGCATAAAGATTGGACTCTGGAGCAATGGAAGAAGGTCATGTGGGTCTGATGAGTCCAGATTTACCCTGTTCCAGAGTTGAGAATCTTTGGGATGTGCTGGAGAAGGCTTTGCGCAGCGGTCAGACTCTACCATCAGCAATGCAAGATCTTGGTGAAAAATCAATGCAACACTGGATGGAACTAAATCTTGTGACATTGCAGAAGCTTATCGAAACAATGCCACAGCGAACGCGTGCCGTAATCAAAGCTAAAGGCGGTCCAACGAAATATTACAGTGTGTGACCTTTTTTTTTGGCCAGGCAGTGTACGTACAACAAGAATTCATTGTAGGTATGCTAACAAGGTACAAATACATACAGTGGAACCTCGGGTCACGAACGTCTCTGAACACGTACAAATCGCGTTATGACCAAAAAGTTCGCCAAATTTTTGCCTCTGTTCACGGCCACACATTCGGGTGACGAACAAGCCAATTTCCCTTCTGGTTCGTACACGCCGATGATTTCCGCACGTGTTCAGTCTCTCCCTGTGCATTCGCTGTGAACTCTTTGTGCTCTATTTCGTTTCCCTTCCGGTTCGTACGCACAGGTGATTTACGCACGTGTTCAGTCTCTCCCTGTACAGTACAGGGTGGCCCAGATCTAATTATGCATTTTTCATTACGCGTAACTTATTAAGTTTATTACATAGAAAATCACCAGAAAAATCCCAGACCATCGAGAAGTGTGTGAACTGATGACATGAAGAATCATCTTCGTGCCGAACTGGAATCGTCCCCGCATAAATCAAAGTCATTCAGACGATCTGGATCTGCATAATTAGATCTGGACCGTATCGTGCAGAGGGACTTTGTGGTATAGCGGGTCCACAGCTCACGTCAAGAGGCCAGTTTTAAATAAATAATCGTCGCGCTACAGCTGCCTCATCCTCTTCATAAATAGAAGAGCGAGGCGGCTAAATGGAGGAAAAAGAAAAGAAAGACGGAGGTTGCGGAGTGAGGAAGTAAGCAGGAAGCAGTGTGGAAAGAACCGGTGTGAGCGAGCGAGTGAGCACGTGCTCGCAGGCAGGCAGCTGGACAGTGAGCCCAAGCAGGGGTGTTTGGCTGACACTCGGTGGGGCAGAAGGAAGAGGTCGCTCCAGCTGAGCGATCAAGGAGCTGGAGTGACCAGAAGGAGGACGGCTGGCCGCGTAAGGCCTGAGAAGGCAGTTAAAGAATGCACCGGGCTTGTTTTTAAAGAGACTGCTTCCAGCATTGTTTTAACCTCGTTGTATTTAATGAAGACTATTTTCTATTGGATTTTAAACTCCACTTCACATCTGTTTTTATGGGTTTATTTATTTATTGAAGGATTCTGAAAGCTCTGCACTTTATTTAATTTGGACTTTGTTTTTGATTGTTGTTTTGTTGATTTTCATAAAAGCACTTGGCACTTTTTGCACCATCCCCTTGCTCCATCGTAGTGCCTCACTGTCGTGCTCATCGGTAACATTACCGACGGTGGCGAGTTTAAGGGCTCCCGGAAGTGAGATGGGAGCATGCAGCGAACCCGCATCGTCACAGACTTTACCTTAAAACTGTAATCTCCTCTCCACCCAGCTTCCTCCTCACTTCCTTCATGCCAGAACTCGACTCATGCAAGGTTAGTTTTCTTGGTTGTTTATGGCTAGTTTTTGTATAAATTACGGATTTTTCAAATGTTCATTTTTTTCCCTGTGCTTAAAACTCATTAAACAAAAGTGTATACAGCGAGCGGTTCATAAGGCTGTAGCGTGAACTCCTGCAATGTTAGTTTTCTCTGTTCAAGGTTTTCTCAGTGTTGTTCAATTTTTTTTACATTTAGTTTACTATTACACTGTGCATTCTATGGTATAATTAACTATTTTGTGCTTAAAAATCTTTAAAGAAAAATATATTTACATACAGTTCATACGGTCCGGAACAGATTAATTGTATTTACATACAATCTTATGGGGGAAATTACTTTGGGTCATGACCAAATCGGGTTGCGACCAGAGTTTTGGGACGAATTACGGTCGTGACCCGAAGTTCCACTGTATATGAATTATCTGTAAGCAGATTTACAAAGTGTAGGTATTTGCTAAGTTCAGTACAACTGATTTTTTATATTGCGCCCTTCACAGGGTGCTGTGAACAATTCTCAGTTAAAATACAAGTACAGATGATACTAATGACTAAATACAAAGAACAAGGAAGAACGATGTTAAAACAAATGGCAACCAACAATACCTGTCCATTAATTAATTGATGAACTGTGGCCAGTTGACAACAGTGGATATTAAAATCGTAAAAAAAAAAAGTCAGAGTCCCAGTTTTCTATAGAGGAGTCTGTTCTGGCCATCCAAAGTGTAAAGTGATTAGAATTTAACATCCTTGTACCCGATGTCATCAGCATAGCATATAGCACATGGCGCCATTGTCTGTTAAAATGTGTGCTAGACCAGCTGAGTACCATTTAGAACACAGAGGGCACAAGACCACCTCAGCTGCCCGATGGCAAGAGAGGGTAGAACCGACCACAGATGGCGCTCCTTAGAGCAGTGCAGTGGTCGTTGTCCGGGATGGTGAGTGACTCTTTGTGCCACTTTCTCCAGTAGGTCCAGCCTGACTCCAGAGGCTGATTTGGCCTTTTTGATGAACTTATTTAATCTGTTGGCATCACCTTCACATCATACTGTGAAAACTCCATTTATTCATTCATCCACACTTATTAGGGCTTAGGAACTTTCTCTTTTCTACCAAGACACTGTCAGCCACAGATTAGGCTACTACTTCCATTATTTGGGTTTGGATTCTCTAACTCTGCATAGGCCTTCTGTTACTCCCACTGCTAAAAAGCACTGGTGGTCCTGGTTTCTGACCCATTAAAAAGAAGTCAGGGTCCTCATATCTGGTTAGATCTTTTGTGATTTATTTAAATAAAGCAGCAAGCTTTGAATATAACTGATCATCTTCTGTAACTTTTTTAATGCTCATCTGCAATAATCGTGTAGTTTTGTGGCGATAACGTTATTGAGACCATTTATTAAATGCTAGACTGTTCGGTT
Organism: Erpetoichthys calabaricus; assembly: GCF_900747795.2. NCBI lineage: Eukaryota > Metazoa > Chordata > Cladistia > Polypteriformes > Polypteridae > Erpetoichthys > Erpetoichthys calabaricus. The sequence goes on from NC_041399.2 coordinate 3,575,348, forward strand.
TACTTGCGTTGTGCCAAATCAGGCAGTAATCCTAAAGTTCTACTTGGAAAATACGCGGCAGAAATTCCATCATTTTAACAGCGAAATGGGCATTGCATTGGCAAGCTGGTATCTGTTCAGTAGCAATGCTTCTGTAATTGGTTTAAAGCTGTTATAAATTGAAAGTGGTGAGGAAATCCCCAGGCGAAGCATAACAAATAGTTTTTGCAAATGATGTAAGCTTTATTGAGTAAAGGTAATAATGAGAAAGTAATTGGCCATTTCATTTTAATGCTCCAATGTGTTCGCAATTAGCATCCATTACTCAGCCTGTTGTGTAGCGTATTAGTCATGGTAAGCTGCATCTACTTGCTTGTGTATATTTTAAATTTGAGTGGGTTAGTGAGCTTGTGAGTATGGCTGAGCCAGATTTCACTGCAGTAAAATTGCATTTATTAGTCTGAAGAAAATAAACCGCCGAGCACACGTATTGTTGGTCAATTCGGAAGAAAAATGCATGCGTGTGTCCTTGCTTCTGCATACTCAAACTTGTCTTGTCTGCCTCTTAAATATCTGCTTCCACACCTCACACATTTTGCACATTTCTTGGGTAATTATGCTTATGTAGGGAGTTGAAATGCTCACTGTTGTCTTAAGTACATCACCATGTCAATAGAAATTATTAAGTTTACATTTGCATTTTTTGCATGATGCTTTATTTTGTTTATAACTTAAGTCATGTTGCTCGAGGATCCATATTACTAACCGAAGGTTGTAAACCAGATGGACGCAGGGCGCATCGAAGCGCACGCGCACTGCCGCACTGCAACGAGCCCGTCCATAGCTAACGACACAGCCACAGAAAACACAGAAACGAGAACGTTGTAAACCGGATGTCACGAATCGCCTACCAGTGTGATCGCTTTGAAGACCCATATAGATATTAAATAACGGTTAATTGGCACACGCACGATGACCCGCTAGAGTCAGCCTGTACCAGACTCAGCCGTTTGCTTAGGCTGTACAAATCCGAGCCCATAGCTAACGACACAGCCACGGAGAAAAAAAAACGAAACGATTCAGTGCATATTTGAATCACATTACAGTACGGAATCCCCAGACGTCCAGACTTCGAAGCGCACGCGCACTGCCGCCTACAATGCGCTTCTGAAACACCACAGGCAGAGGAGTCACGGCTCAAAAACGAAACAGCTCAACTAACGGAAATACAAATCCGAGCCCATAGCTAACGACACAGCCACGGAGAAAACAAAAACGAAACAATTCAGCGCATAGTTCAATCACATTACAGTATTACAGTACGGAATCCACAGTGCACCCTGAGACAAATCACCGCAGCAAATGTGCCCAAATGTACGTGTTAGATCTAGATGACGCAGTTTATCAACTAATGAACCTTCCTAAAAACAAGCAATACACAGAGCTGATAATGAGAAACATAGCTGAAGTCATAAACAATCACCCGTTAGCAAACTCTATAAAAATGATACATGAGGTTGAAAAAGAAGCCAATGCAAAAGCAGGGGCAGACGATGTGGCACCAACTAAAATTGCCGTAGTGCTAATAAAGGACAAAGAACAGGATCCGAGACGATACAATGTTTCCATCGTTCATGAAGTGGCAATTGTGTCTCAACGTAAAGACGGTGAGCCTCCATTTCACCGCAAAAAGAAGCCGCTTTAGTACAAATATGTTTATTTAATTAATTGAACTTTCCCAGGACGCACCCACCCTCCATGATATTTCATCCCTCCAAGTATCGAGCTCAACGATTTGTAATACAAAACCGAGCCCGTAGTTCCCAGAGTCAGTGCGTGGCGCCCAAACACCACAACCTGTAAACTACACCTGCTCTAGTCCGCTGTGCCAGCAGTCAGTGTGTGTAAGTTGGAGTATGCTTCCTAACAGTAAACGACTTCTAACTAACGACACAGCCACAGAACAACAAAGACGAGACCGCGTGGATAAAAACAATACACGGAGGCTCCTAACAACTCCAAAAAGAAACCGCTTTAGTACAAATATGTTTATTTAATTTAATGAACTTTCCCAGGACGCACCCACCCTCCATAATATTTCATCCCTCCAAATATCGGAGGAAAGAGAAAGTCATTGCCATTCTTGGATTTGCGATTCTTTTGAGAATCGCAGGCTTGCTGGTATATTAAATAAGCAATGCCAAAACCATTTCACTAAATACTGGGTTTGTGTCAAGTTTATGAGGTTGTGTGGTATAGTGAATAAGCAAATGGATCCTAAATAATAACTGAAGTCAGTTCAGTTTCCTCCTTCACCCTGTTGTTCTCTATTAGACACTGATGCTCAGCATAGCCGCTACCCCAACCAGGTCTACCTGGCCAGACTCCGCTGCAGCTCCATACTTTTATTTTCTGTTAGCACCATCATTATAGGCCTGCTCACTAACAATGACGAGACACGCTTACAGAAAAGAGGTCTGTGATGTAATACAGGGTGCCAGAACAACTAAATGTCATCTTTAATGGCAGACAAACCAGGCAGAGGCTGCGATACACTCCAGTCTGCGCAGAGGATAAGCAGTTGGATAGTTCTGATAACATGAATTAGGCACAATACATCTCGAGGGCCATCAAGGAAGGGTGAACAATGATTTTACATTTTCAGATGTTGACAGAAAAGCCCAGATGTTCTCATCCATGCTGAATAATTTCTGCAGGTGCATGATCGATAGATGGAGGGGAACGGCCCTATATAATAGATGGATACATACATATATACACTACCAGTCAAAAGTTTTAGAACACCTCAGTTGAAATACAGTGAATTACCTAAAATGGTGAAAAGATCAACGGTAAAAAGCCAGAGGTTTAAATGTAAAGTTTAGTTTAGCAAAAACTGAAAAAGAGGAAATTTCAGAATATTACCAATGGGCCTTCTTCAGGCAACAACTAATAGGTTATAACCTACAGCAATTAAAGTAAATGAAGTCTTGCAAGTTGAAGCAAACAATTTGCACAGGTGTCCAAACTTCTGTTGATTACTTAAAAACCTTCTGTCTGTCTTAAAGCAGAGTTGGAACAGACTACTGTGTTACTACAAGAGCAGAAAACAAACTCGTACTAGTAGTATAAAAGGAAAAAGACAGAGAGGGGGAGAAAAAGAAAGAAAGCTGTATTTGTTGTCATGGTGGAAAAAGAGATATTCAGACCTTTTGTTGTGTAGTCAGGCCATCTTACTTGCTTTAATTCTCCTTGAGATGTTTCTAGAACTTTGTTGGAGTCCTCCTGTGGCAAATTGAACTGACTGGGCATTTCTCTGCTCCTGTTCACCCACTAAGGTCCTGCTGTTCTGGTAATCTTATTGTGCCTCACACTAACCTGCACTCTATGGGTGACAGCAGGGCCTTCAACTGTATAGTGCAGACTTTGGTATGACGGCCTGTAATTAATGAGATCCGCCGACTCCATTCATTCTTCTTTAAAAACAACTTAAAGCTCATCTGTTCTGGAAGGCTGTTAACTTAACCTGACATTCCTCCTCCTCGTTCAGTCTTTCTCTCTGTCCAGTTACTCAGGATAATTTGTGTGTGTGTTACATAACAAATTATGTGATTTGTTCAGGCATTTCTTTTAGTATTGAATTTAGTATTTTGTTCTGGTTTATTTTGTCTTTTATTCTATTTAATGCCTTGTATATCCTTTATTTATTTATTGTTTTATGCAGTGTGGAGTCAAGTAAAATGACACCTTTTATTGGCTAACTGAAAAGAGTACAGTATGTAAGCTTTTGAGGCAACTCAGGCCCCTTCTTCAGGGACGATGTAATACAGAAACTGGAGTTCCCTGTGTTTATACACACACTAGGACAAGTGACAACATTGAAAAACCTTTAAGTGAGACATCATGATGCCTTTCGGGATAAGATTTTCTGTCCATGTGTGCCAGTTTTTTCCAGCATGTCTTCAATTCCATGTAGTGGCGGTACATTTCAGTGTCTTGTATGTCTGTAGTACTAGGGTGTTTTACCATGTTAGCCATTATGAATGTAGTGAAAAGTCAAGCAAAATGACCCCTTTTATGGGCTAGCGAAAAAGATTACAACATGCAAGCTTTCGAGGCAACTCAGGCCTCTTCTTCAGGCAAGATGGAATACAAGAAACTGGAGTTCCCTGTGTTCTATGCAGAAAATAGATGTTATCTTAAGTGCCTTGAGCATGGGAAAGGCACTATATAAATAAAATGTGTTATTATTATTTATTATTTACAAAGGCACACGTGTGTACCTGTCTATAGAATTCACACTGCATGTTAGGACAAAAATCAAACCCTAAAGTCCAAGGAAGTCTCTGCAGACCTCTCTGATCAAATTGTGGTGAGGCACAGATCAGGGCAAGCCATCAATCAGTGCTTTAGTAAAGTGCTGTGGTAAAATGATTGCTGTAGGCTTAGATTTAACCTGCCATACACTGTACTGCATGTGAGCTTGATGGGTAATTAACAGTTGTGTGCCATGTTTTCTTGTCCAGTCATAGGACAAGTTATAGGCAGAGGGTGTCACTCAGGCTTATCTGGTGGCATTGTGATTTCAAGTTCACGGGTGTTTAAATCAGCAGTATGAAATAGTTTAGAGGTTCTGAAGAGGCAGAACTTTAAAAAGATTCAGTCGAGAACAGGTCATGCAGAACAACAAAGCTCACCGGTCGTATCTATTTAATTCTTCCAAAATAACACCACATCTAGCCTTTAGGGTTCCTAAAGTCCTACTGTCCACCACACTACTTGGTCACTTAGTCCATGTGTCTGTGGTTCTCTGTGTGAAGAAAAACTTACTATTGTGTGTGCAAAATTTACCCTTAACACAACATCAGAACAATCCAGACAAGGCTCCCCTGTCCTATACACCTAATATTTCCAAAATATCTTCAAGTCAAGCTTTGAAGTTCCCTAAAGTCCTACTGTCTACCACACTACTTGGTCACTTATTCCAAGTGTCTACAGTGGTGTGAAAAACTATTTGCCCCCTTCCTGATTTCGTATTCTTTTGCATGTTTGTCACACAAAATGTTTCTGATCATCAAACACATTTAACCATTAGTCAAATATAACACAAGTAAACACAAAATGCAGTTTTTAAATGATGGTGTTTATTATTTAGGGAGAAAAAAAAATCCAAACCTACATGGCCCTCTGTGAAAAAGTAATTGCCCCCTTGTTAAAAAATAACCTAACTGTGGTGTATCACACCTGAGTTCAATTTCCGTAGCCACCCCCAGGCCTGATTACTGCCACACCTGTTTCAATCAAGAAATCACTTAAATAGGAGCTGCCTGACACAGAGAAGTAGACCAAAAGCACCTCAAAAGCTAGACATCATGCCAAGATCCAAAGAAATTCAGGAACAAATGAGAACAGAAGTAATTGAGATCTATCAGTCTGGTAAAGGTTATAAAGCCATTTCTAAAGCTTTGGGACTCCAGCGAACCACAGTGAGAGCCATTATCCACAAATGGCAAAAACATGGAACAGTGGTGAACCTTCCCAGGAGTGGCCGGCCGACCAAAATTACCCCAAGAGCGCAGAGACGACTCATCCGAGAGGTCACAAAAGACCCCAGGACAACGTCTAAAGAACTGCAGGCCTCACTTGCCTCAATTAAGGTCAGTGTTCACGACTCCACCATAAGAAAGAGACTGGGCAAAAACGGCCTGCATGGCAGATTTCCAAGACGCAAACCACTGTTAAGCAAAAAGAACATTAGGGCTCGTCTCAATTTTGCTAAGAAACATCTCAATGATTGCCAAGACTTTTGGGAAAATACCTTGTGGACTGATGAGTCAAAAGTTGAACTTTTTGGAAGGCAAATGTCCCGTTACATCTGGCGTAAAAGGAACACAGCATTTCAGAAAAAGAACATCATACCAACAGTAAAATATGGTGGTGGTAGTGTGATGGTCTGGGGTTGTTTTGCTGCTTCAGGACCTGGAAGGCTTGCTGTGATAGATGGAACCATGAATTCTACTGTCTACCAAAAAATCCTGAAGGAGAATGTCCGGCCATCTGTTCGTCAACTCAAGCTGAAGCGATCTTGGGTGCTGCAACAGGACAATGAAGACTTTGGAGTGGCCTAGTCAAAGTCCTGACCTGAATCCAATTGAGATGCTATGGCATGACCTTAAAAAGGCGGTTCATGCTAGAAAACCCTCAAATAAAGCTGAATTACAACAATTTTGCAAAGATGAGTGGGCCAAAATTCCTCCAGAGCGCTGTAAAAGACTCATTGCAAGTTATCGCAAACGCTTGATTGCAGTTATTGCTGCTAAGGGTGGCCCAACCAGTTATTAGGTTCAGGGGGCAATTACTTTTTCACACAGGGCCATGTAGGTTTGGATTTTTTTTTCTCCCTAAATAATAAAAACCACCATTTACAAACTGCATTTTGTGTTTACTTGTGTTATATTTGACTAATGGTTAAATGTGTTTGATGATCAGAAACATTTTGTGTGACAAACATGCAAAAGAATAAGAAATCAGGAAGGGGGCAAATAGTTTTTCACACCACTGTATGGTTCTCTTTGTGGAAAAAAAAAAACGTCCTAACGTTTCTGTGAAATTTCCCCTTCACAAGTTTCCAACTGTGTCCACGTGTTCTTGATGAGCTCATTTTAAAATCACAGTTTCGCTCTGCTCCCCTGTTTCCCTTCACAATTTTAAACACTTCAGCTCTTTTAATCTTTCCTCATAACTCATCCCTTGTAATCCTGGAGTCAGCCTAGTTGCTCTTCTCTGGACTTTTTCATAAAGCTTCTATGATCAAAACTGCACACAGGACTCCAGATGAGGCCTCACCAGTGTGTTGTAAAGCTTGAGCAGAACTAATTTTGAACTTGTACTCACACATCAGGGCGCTATATAACCTGACATTCTGTTAGCCTTCATAATACCCTCTGAACACTGTTGTCAGGCAGTTAGATAGTGACAAGTCCACTACGACTCCAAAATCCTTCTCATAAGGTATATTTTAGATTTTCAGACCGCCCGTTGTGTATTCAAACCTCACAGTTTTACTTCCCACATGTTATACTTTACATTCACTGGCATTAAATTTCATCTGCCGCAAATCTGTCCAATTCTGAATGCAGTCCAGATCCCTCTGAAATGATTCAATGGATTCTAAATTATCTACCAATCTGCCTCTCTTGGCATCCTCTGAAAAATTAACCATCTTGTTATTTATATATCAATTTTGACACTCCTTGTCAAAGTGCCTTGACTATCAGATCTTAAAGATCAGCCCAAGATTATTTTATTTTGATGACCAGGTTAACCTGTATTAGTGATGATTCTAGTTTTTAGAACTGATGACATTTAGGACGTTTCTATAGGATGTAAACAAATTTTACCTTAAATAAAGTGTAAAATCCAGCATATAATAGATACACGCAGATAGATCCATACACAGTACTTTATCTGTCCCAAGGGGTTTTACAAATTTTCAAGAAATACAGTATTTATACAGTGCATCCAGAAAGTATTCACAGCGCATCAATTTTTCCACATTTTGTTATGTTACAGCCTTATTCCAAAATGAATTAAATTCATTTTTTCCCTCAGAATTCTACACACAACACCCCATAATGATAACGTGAAAAAAGTTTACTCTTGGATTTTGCAAATTTATTAAAAATAAAAAAACTGAGAAATCCCATGTCCATAAGTATTCACAGCCTTTGCTCAATACTTTGTCGATGCACATTTGGCAGCAATTCCAGCCTCAAGTCTTGTTGAATATGATGCCACAAGCTTGGCACACCTATCCTTGGCCAGTTTCGCTCATTCCTCTTTGCAGCACCTCTCAAGCTCCATCAGGTTGGATGGGAAGCGTCGGTGCACAGCCATTTTAAGATCTTTGCAGAGATGTTCATCCATCCATCCATCCATCCATTTTCCAACCCGCTATATCCTAACACAGGGTGACGGGGGTCTGCTGGAGCCAATCCCAGTTCAATCAGATTCAAGTCTGGGCTCTGGCTGGGCCAGTCAAGGTAATTCACAGAGTTGTCCTGAAGCCACTCCTTTGATATCTTGGCTGTGTGCTTAGGGTCGTTGTCCTGCTGAAAGATGAACCGTCGCCCCAGCTTTAATCCAATTTAGAATAAGGCTGTAACATAACAAAATGTGGAAAAAGTGATGCGCTGTAAATACTTTCCGGATGCACTGTATATATCAGTAATGGTGCACTTGACTTATAGGTTTCCTCCTCTTTATCTGTACGTTTAGCATTCATTTGCTCAGAGGTTGATGTGCTTGATGCTTCCTGAGCAGCTCTACTTCTCTCCACCCTAGCGGCCTGCTTCTTCTTCTCTTCTTTCGTCAGCATCTTCTTGCGTTAAAACTGATTAAGTCAGTGTTTGTATTGCAATTACTTAGTACGTTTTGTTAAATTTTTCACTTAAGTTGGCACTTTAGTTTTCAATCTGCCTCAAGAATGATTTAAGATATGAACAACAACATTTATTTATATAGCACATTTTCATACAAAAAAGTAGCTCAAAGTGCTTTACATAATGAAGAAAAGAAAAATAAAAGACAAAATACAAAATTAAAATAAGACAGCATTAGTTAACATAGAAAAGGAGTAAGGTCCGATGGCCAGGGGGGACAGAAAAAACAAAAAAAAACTCCAGACGGCTGGAGAAAAAAATAAAATCTGTAGGGGTACCAGGCCACGAGACCACCCAGTCCCACCTGGGTATTCTACCTAACATAAATGAAATAGTCCTTTTTGTTTTTATAGGGTTCTCACGGAAGGACTTGATGATGATGGAGGTAGGGGAAGTGACGGCGAAGGTGATAGGGATGAGAACGGCGCCCTTACTCATGCGCCGCCCTGCTGGCCGCTTCCCAGAGTTGTTTCTACAATAAAATAAAAAGAGGAATAACCTTGAAGGTCAAGCGGATAGTAGACGTCACATAGTGTATGTGTACCAAATTTCAGGTCAATTAGTCAAACAGTTTGCAAGCTACAGGTGATTTAAAATCCCAGACAGACACAGTAGTGTATTATATATAAAGATGGTAGGTCAAAGTTAACTAGACGGACATGGCAATGTACAAAAAAGTGTAGCAACTGTGCAAAATGTGACATTTGAAAACATTTTTGCATTTTGCAAAGCTGGGGCACTTTATTGAAGCTCTTAACATTTCTGAGCAGAAAAGATTCAATTTAAGGTTTTTAATGGGTTTTGAACAAACTACACTAAATGCAGTGGAAAATCCATTAAAGTCAATGGCGGGTCAAAACTGACCCAAAAGACGTGGTAAGATTATGTTTTTATAGATGCTGCACAAATGATAGGATGTTTGTTTTTTTTGTTTTTTTTTTCACTCTTCATAAATTTGGAGATGTGTAGGATGAATTCTCTTCTCCCTATGAGCCCATTGTACTGTTCACTAAATCCAGATATAGCCTGAAATAAAGAAGTGCAAACATGATGTTGATGCTGAGAAATAAGCAGAAAAATCAGTCCACACGATGATTTCTTATGTGTGGTAAGTAAATCAAATATAAATTACGCAATAACATTACAACACATCCTTCTTTCAACAGTAATTCAAGACCGGACGGTGTTAACAGCGATTCGAAAAAATCGCATGGCAAAAGTCTCGTCTCACAGAACGTGAAAAACTCGCTTTGAAATAGTCTTGTCTCGTCTCAGGATTTTTTTATATAATAGAGAGATGTGAGTTCTTTTTTCAAGAATAAAGATGCATACAGAACTTGAATTTGAAAACTGACATGAGTGACAGCTTAACTGGTCCTCAGCTGTTCATTTATCACAACAGATGCCTCAATTAACTCTTAATTGCTGGAATAATATTGTTGAAAAGTGTTGCCAGGTACTGCCTTTTGCATTTAAGTCGTTAAATCTAATTGTCTTGAGTCTGTGGAAGGCGAAATTTGAAGGCATGAAGGTTTCTTTTGACATTGGAAACTCAAACCGTGAACATAATCTGTCTCTTGCTTCTTGTACCCAGAACGCTTTTGTCTCCAGTGTGCATACCTTCTTCATGAGGTAATGAAGGTTACATGGAGCAGAACTTGTTTTAAATGAAATGATTATCTTTATAATCATTTTAATAGTTTAATAGATACATTTTAATAGATTAGATAAACTTTATTAATCCCAGGGGAACTGTAGATGCATACAGCAGCAAAAACATAAAAAAAAAGCATCAGAACTCACAGCACAAGTAGTACAATCAATAGATAAGTAAAAAAAAATTAAGTAAATAAATGAATGTATACTGTGCAAAGTAAAGAGCATGATTATTTAGTCTAGGACATTGAATTGAACTTCTCCTTCCCCCTGCATTAAAGCGGCGCCCAAACCTTCCCCTGAGGTGTCGACCTGTAAAATAAAAGGTTTGGAAAAGTCAGGACAGTGCAATAATACATTTTCACAGAAAACTTTTTTCAGTGTATTAAAAGCATGTTCACATTTCACTGTCCATTTGATGTTTCTAGGGGCTTGGTTTTTCAGGAGGTCAGATAGGGGTGCTGCAATACTTGAAAAGTTTGGAATGAACCGACGGTACCATCCCACCAGTCCTAGAAAAGAACTTTGTGGTTGGCTGCGGACGATTCTGGATGGCGGCCACTTTGTCAACCTGAGGACGGATAATACCGCCCCCTATGGTGTAACCCAGGTATTGCACCTCTTCTTTGGCCAAAACTGTTTTTTCTGGGTTTACCACCAAACCAGCATCTTTTAGACGGTTGAAAACTTCAGCAAGATGTTTTAAGTGGTCTTCCCATGATTGACTAAACATCTACCACATCGTCAATATATGCTCTAGCGTAGCCTTCTGCACCTTGCAGCACTTTGTCCATCAGGCGCTGGAAATTGGCAGCTGCCCCATGTAGACCGAATGGCATTACGGTGAACTGGTATAGGCCTCCGGGCGCTCGAAATGCGGTAAGTGGCTTCGACTCTTCTGTCAGTGGTATCTGCCAATAACCCTTACATAAATCAATAGTTGTAAGACATTTAGCAGGACCCAACTGCTCCACTTGGCATGGGGTAGGCATCAAAAGTAGATATTGCATTAACTTTTGAATAGTCTACGCAAAAACGCCTTTGTCCATTTTTCTTAGTACAAGTACCACAGGACTACACCATTCACTCACCGATGGTTCAACTATTCCAAGTTGTTTCATTTGCTCCAGTTCCTCCAGAGAGAAACTCGCTTAGCTGCTGATAGACTGGGAAGGCGAGCACATTTTGGAAAACGAAACCGCCGACTCTGCATTTCAATTTTTTTTGTGACGATTTCGATAGTTTCTAGGAGTCCTGGCTTTTTACAGCACAGGCTTACACAGCTAGTAATATATAAAGCAAAGAAAATGTCTGCCTTGGCAGTCATAGTTACCATGAGACATTATGTTAGACGTATTGCTGTTCTTATGAAGGAGCTCCAGTCGCATTTCTTGACACACTTCTGCTCAATAATTCAATGGCTGAAAGTCTTCAGTGTAGGTGTGTCACAGAGAGGATGCGTAGCATTGTTCATAATGGCACTCGGTTTTGTCTTCATTCTGTGCTCCACTTCTTCTGCCAGGGGTCCAAAGTGTGCCCCATAAGTTTGTTGATTTGGTTGTCCTCTCTTGAACTGGTGTGACCAGCCCAGCACATCACACTGGGCATCACAGAGTTGTAGAAGATGTGAAGGATGTAACTACCCACATTAAAGGAATGCAGTTTCCTTAAGAAGAAGAGCCTGCTCTGCCCTTTTCTACAGTAGTTCCTCTGTATTACGAGGCCAGTCCAGCCTGCCATTGATATGCACCCCCAAGTGCTTGCAGACATACACCACCTGGTCATCCACTCCTTGAATAGAGACCAGACATCGAAGCTCTTTGGTGCAGCAGTTTCTTGGTTTTGCTGATGCTGAGTTGCAGACAGTTCTCAAAGTTCTCCCCCTGACTCCTCTCCTCTGTCTCATCCCCCTGATCAATACCCCCGATAAGTGCAGAATCATCTGAGAATTTCTGCAAGTGAGAAGTGTGTCATTTCAAGTAATGTAGATCCCCTAACTGCATATAGAAGTGTGTTATTAACGTTGACACTGGAATGTGGAGACTATCAGTCTAAGAATCATATCCACAAAGAGAAGACCAAACTGTGCTCGATTCAAACAACATAACATGGCCCCCAGTCTTGTTCACAATCCTGACAGATGCAAGTATTAGCTTGTTTGTCTGCTTTTAAGGAGGAAAGAGAAACATTTTGAAGTTGCGATGGGTGCCACTTGAGAACTGTTCTCTTAGTTGTCACTAGATGATCCTAAATTTTGATCTTTTTATCTGTTTTATACATTACCTACTGCTGTGGCCTTATCTGCATTGTCTAGGGTAGAAGATGGAATCAGCAATTCTATGTCCATCCATCCATTATCCAACCCGCCTTATCCTAACTACTGGGTAACGGGGATCTGCTGGAGCCAATCCCAGCCAGCACAGGGCGCAAGGCAGGAAACAAACCCCAGGCAGGCTGCCAGCCCAACACAGGGCACACACACACACACACACACACACACACACTAGGGACAATTTAGGACCACCAATGCACCTAACCTGCATGTCTTTGGACTGTGGGAGGAAACCCACAGGGAGAACATGCAAACTCCATGTAGGGTGAACCCGGGTCTCCTAACTGCGAGGCAGCAGCACTACCCACTGCGCCACCGTGCCACCCACAATTCTATGTCTGGTGGACATTTTTTTTCCCTTAAAAGCTTGTTTTTTTGTCAAAATTCACATCATACTAGAGTTTTTTTACTTTCCTGTCCTCTGTTGCTACCAAGCCAACTATGACATTTACTTTATATGTGAAGCTCTCTTGCTAAAAGGGACACCAATTAGTCAAACAAGTTTGACAAATTATTATATTCATAGATTTATCCACAGGCTTGCTTTCAAATCAGACTCTCTTGGTATCAAGGAGATTGCGAGGATATCAAGATACATAGCCATGAGCTTTTTCCTCTGTCGATGTAGCAGAATGGTATTAAAGGCGCTGGAAAAGTCAAAGAGCGTGATCCTGACTCTGGTGCCGGCTTTGTCTGAGTGGGAGTTGGATCTATGGAGCATGGAGAACCAAGCATCTATATGAGAAAGTGACTTGGAAATTTTGTGCATTTTTCAGGATAGCATTTATGAATTAGAATGAATGTGGGTGTGTGTGGCCTGCGGTGGGCTGGCACCCTGCCCGGGGTTTGTTTCCTGCCTTGCGCCCTGTGTTGGCTGGGATTGACTCCAGTAGATCCCCGTGACCCTGTAGTTAGGATATAGCGGGTTGGATGATGGATGGATGGATGGACATACCAAGGGGTAAAAATCAATAATTCCAGTTCAGTGGAACTTCGTATTAAAACTCAGACAGTACTGCAGCACTCATAAGCTATAAATGTGAGAGTGAGACATTGACACTTGTATGCCTGGCCCTGGTTCATCACTAGGAGTTGACTACAGAGAGGTGGAATTATACAGCAGTGGGCCATGCATTGCTCTCAACAGCAGTCCTCTCGCATGGTGAAGAGGGAGAGCAGCTGAATTCCCAGTTCTTGCTTTACTGGTCAGATCATCCATCTGTCTCTGCTACTTGCATCCCATATGAGGGTAGATGATATTGACATATCAGAAAGGCCTCGGCTTTGTGCAGAATGTTAGCATCCACATGTATTTTAAAAGGACATATGAGGTCTGACCGACACCCTATAGCTTGGGAACCATGAGTGGGAGGGGACAACAAAGAGATGGTTCTAGAATACTTTATGTTCTGACGTGTCACAGTGAGAAAAGGCTCAAGTCGGGTCGCTTCACTTTGTACGAGTAGACTAAGTGTTCAAATACAGACGTTTTCTTACCCTCGCTCGGAAAACGTTGGCATGCAAGAGTGAAGAGCAAGTTAATATCAAGTTTCTTGTGAAACTGAAGAAATCTGCAACGGAAACTTTTCAATTCGTGTAAGAAAAGCGCTATATAAATAAAATGTGTCATTATTATTGACTGAGGCTTACGGTCAAGAGTTCATGTCTTGCACAAGTGTGTTTGAATGGCACTAGTCCATGCTCAATGGAACTCATTTATTGTCGGTACAAGTTGTGAAAGCAAAAATGACGGAGATCCTCAACAGCCTTTCAGAAAATGATGTGCAGAATTCCTTTGAATGTTGGCAGCGTTGTATGCAGCTCTGTGTCAGCTCAGAATGGAACTGTTTAGAAGGTGATCGTAGTTTATTTTCTTAATTTGTTAAATAAAGAGTTACAGGCACAGTCTTGATTTTTGTGATGAACCTCATTTAACGTGACACATTCTTCATGGATCCCAGGCAGCACCCACAGCTAATAGGCCAGTAAGGGAATCAAACAGTAAAACAAAAGGCAAGCCATTGTTGGAGAAATGCTTGCTGTTAACTCATGGATTTAAATTTGAGTGGTTTGCACAGCAGTAACTTTAAATATGTTTGGTTGCAGAGCAGATATTTTATATTAATATTTAAGATTTTTTTAATAAAAACAAAAAAAGTTTTCAAAAAACATATACTGTATTTGTGCGTCAATTTGAATTTCACAATGTTTTTGATTTATGAATGTCTAATAATAAGCCACACTAAACATATAGCAGATTTCTGTTGTTAAAAATTCATATCGTAGGAATACCATCTGGAGAAACCTGAACTGCACTATGAATTGTATCATATATAGTGACAGTCCTTGTTAGGTACAGACACCTGGTTTCTAAAATGTCATAAAGATCCTAATTCATGTTGCTGAGAGACCAGGTTAACAGACGTCAATTTCTTCATTGGTGACCTGGTTATTTTGCCATATAAACCCTTCACCAGGTTACCCTTAAAAGATTTTTTAGTCTGCACATGTCTGTTGCATTTTGCTAGTCTGTACAGGTATATGCTTCACACACACTTTCAGAAACCACAGTTGGATACGTCCACAAGATAAATTTCCTGTGGCAAATGCTCGGACGATCTCATTACTCCTGCTCCTGGTTGAAATACTCCATCTCAATATTTCACAAATCGCAAACTTTGTTGATGAACTGAACGTGCAGTGCTAAGCTCGGCAGCACAATCTCTGGAGCAGCATTTGGGGTGATGTGTTAAAAGACTTGTGCGTGACATAGTCTGATCACTTTTTAAAGTAACACGTAACATAATGCAATACTTATTTTATTCAAATAAAAATGCCTGTTATTTTTTAGAATAATTTATATTCATTACTATTATACTTAGTAGTCATTATCATGTGTGTTCAGACCATAATGTATGTGTGTGTGTGTGTGTGTGTGCGCCTTTCACACTATCTATCTATCTATCTATCTATCTATCTATCTATCTATCTATCTATCTATCTATCTATCTATCTATCTATTATATAGTGCCTTTCATATCTATCTATCTATCTATCTATCTATCTATCTATTATATAGTGCCTTTCATATCTATCTATCTATCTATCTATCTATCTATCTATCTATCTATCTATTATATAGTGCCTTTCATATCTATCTATCTATCTATCTATCTATCTATCTATCTATCTATCTGTCATATAGTGCCTTTCAAATCTGTCTGTCTGTTTGTTATATAGTGCCTTTCATTTCTGTCTGTCTTTTATATAGAGCCTTTCATATTTATCAGTCTGTCTTTCTTTTATATACTGCCTTTCATATCTATCTCTCTGTCTATTATATAGTGCCTTTCACAGCCAAGTCGAAAAGATTGTGCTGCATGCAATGCAGTACCAGAAACACATTAAGAAGCGTCAGTTTGGTTTTCATCCAGTAGTTGAATTGCAGTGTGATCAGGTGACACAGCGGCCAGTTTTCAAACCGTGAATTGAATTGGTGGCTCAGGTCAGCAGTGTGTGGTTTATTTCACACCACATGCAGGACTAAATATATTTATTAAACACAAGAAGATTATTACAGGCTTCCTGCTTGTTTTCGGACTCACAGTGACCAATGGTGACGTTTAACTCTTTTGCACAATTTCATGACATCTCAACATTTTGCTGAAGTAGAACTCCAGAAGCGCACTTGTAAATGGAGGTTTTTAAGAAAGCGGGTTTCTCCCTTAACTGGGTTTACTCCTTTTATCCCAGTCTTGTGTGTGCATGTAAACACACTCAAATGATGCAGTTACACAATGAGACTTTTCACCCACCATCAAGATAAAAGAGATCAGTGTGAACTTCAGGAGACAGAGTGTCACACCGCAGTCTTCTTCGATGAGGCAGCCATGTGAACTGTACGTGTCTTCTCATTTCATTAGTTGCAGATTCCTGATTCCTTGTGGTGTAAAACACTGACATGACACCTGGAAAGGCACACGGGTGTGGCATGTACAACACCAAAATGGTGCACTGTAATGGTGTCCTTAAAAGTGACAGCCACTTAAGGTAGCAAAGCAACCCAAAGGCTTGTGACGTCTGGTATGGTGTTGGGTAGATTTTTCATAAAAATAATAAAAGGTCTTCATCATACTTTGGGATCCAAGCATACCATTCACAAATAGCTGTCATCCCTAATGGTCCGACATGCATTAAGACCACTCGGAGCAACATGTGTTATAAAGAACAAAGTCAAACATCCCGATCAACTACCGGCCTTCAACATTAATTTGTCTTTACGAAGACCAACATGCATTGTGCATTGCATGCCACACAGACCTGAACTGCTTTTCTGCACTTGCCTGCATGATTACATGATTTTATTTGACCTTTTTTACAGAGAGACCAAGAGGGAGTAAGAATTCCACTGCAGACAGTCCGGACAGAACTGTACCTTTCAAAGCTTCTTTTACAGGAAAATAAACATCAGAATTGCTTCTATTTACATTTGTGCCTGATGAGCTTTTCAAATGACCGGAACACATCATTTAGACACACATCACGGTATGAAAACCACGCAGGGCAGACTTTAAATCCATTTGTAACTTGGAGTCCAACAAGCCAGTGGAAAGTTAGCTGCCTCAGCTCTTCTGTCTCCCAAAAGCCACAAGAGATTTTTTTTTTTCTGCCAGTACGAGTTTTTAAGCAAGGAACGGGATTAGTGAGGCAGCGGGAGACAAGTTTATCAAAACAGCTGCTTTTGAGGTTTTACACTTTAATAACCATACAGATCAGAGCACAGCTTCATCCCTAAATGATCCAGGAGATGGGGGAAAAAAGCAAAGGGCTGCACAAACTTACCATCCGGAAGAGTTCATCTGGCAGCTCAGGTTGTTTATTTTTTTTAGGAGTTTTTTATGGCAGAAAGTTTCAAGTAGAAATTATTTTGGTCATTTTAGCAATCATGCATTTTTTTTACTATTAACTCTTTGATAGAAAACAGAAGTTTAAACAGGTCATTCACTTTAATCTTTTATGTATGTGTTTTAGGGTTACCAGACATCCCATATTTCCCTTGGCACTCATGCATTTCTTGCCCGCTTTGGTGAGAATTTAAAAAATCCGGATTTGGCCTCTTATTTTAAACATAACTCATTTCTCAGCTACAATACAATACAATTTATTTTTGTATAGCCCAAAATCACACAAGAAGTGCCACAGTAGACTTTAACAGGCCCTGCCTTTTGACTGCCCCTCAGCCTTGACTCTCTGAGAAGACAAAAAAACAATCCTTGTAGGAAAAAACATGGAAGAAACCTTGGAAAAGGCAGTTCAAAGAGAGACCCCCTTCCGGGTAGGTTGGGCGTGCAGTGGGTGTCAGAAAGAAGGGGGTCAATACAATACAATAAACAGAACAAATCCTCGATACAATATAAAAATGAAAATATTACAAGTACAGAGCAGAATTCAACAGTAGATGATATCCCATAATACGATTTGGATTTGTTCAGAGTCCTGAAGACCTCGGCCATCAAGCTGCCCTCCCCTATTGGCCATTCCATAGCTGAGTCAGCACTGGGCCAGCCAATCTGATGAAAGGACCCCTCTACCCCACGATTCTTGCGATCCTCCATCAGGGATGACTTTACCTTAGGCTGGCAAAACAACTTGGCAGGTGGGCCATGGAACCAACTGCCACATTTGAGTACCAAGAAGAGAAACAGAATAGGTGAGGGGTAGTAACAAATTCTAACTGTCATGTTACTTATGTTTTAGTGCTGATGACTAACAACAGAGATGCAGTCTGTACAGTTAATCAGCAGCTCTAGTCAGGGTGTGCTAAACTGAAGTAGTGAGTCTTCAGCCGGGATGTGAAATCTGAGACCGAAGGGGCATCTCTTATAGTAGCAGGCAGGCCAGTCCACAGTTTAGGGGGTCCTGTAACTAAAAGCTCGACCTCCCATTGTTATTTTATTAATCCTTGGAATCAAAAGCAGACCGGCATCTTGAGATCTTAATGTGCGCTCAGGTTTGTAAGCCATGATAAGTTCATACCAGTAAGCCGGACCTCGGCCATTTGATGCTTTATATGTTAAAAGGAGGATTTTGAAATCTGCCCTAAACTTAACCGGGAGCCAGTGTAAGGATTTAAGAACTGGAGTGATGTGTTCGTATTTTCTTGTTCTTGTAATAATTCTTGCAGCAGCATTTTAGATTAACTGGCGGCTGTATAAAGAGCAGTTTGAACATCCAATGAACACAGCATTGCAGTAGTCAATCCTACTAGAAATAAATGCAGGAATTAATTTCTCAGAATCCTGTTTATTTAGAAAGCGCCTTAATTTCCCAACATTTTTAAGATGGAAGAAAAATGACTTGCACAACTTGTAATTTGCGTGTTAAATGACCTGCTAAAGTCAAAGATAACTCCTAGATTGCAGGCTGATTCAGTAAAATAAATGGTGATTCCAACTGAGTTAAATGATGACAAAATATTGTTATGATCAGCATCATTCCCTCCAACAATTAACATCTCTATTTTATCTGTATTTAAAGACAAATAGTTCTCATTCATCCACTCCTTTAATTCACGAACACCTAATTAAAGACAAGGCAAACATCAGATGGAGTTTGGGATACGGTCCTACTTTGTGGTGTGCTGGAGTACTTAATTTTAGTGAACGTTTCATACTGTAACACTGAAAAACAAAGTATGTTAAATATGGACAAAGCATTTAGTACTGGAATCTGTACAACAATGGTAAAGCATGTGGTGCATCAGCTTTTGAAATGCTTCTTTGTTACGCCTGAACTGTTGAAAAAGCATTCATTTAACATTACCCCACACAGCGCACTGCGGCCGTTTACTTGTGACACTCTCGATTTGTTTTCAGATTTCCACAAATCCCACTTGAATTTGTACTTCCTGTTTCCCATCTTGAAGTCACATCCCGTCTATTAAACAGATTAAAGTCAAACCTATTGTCGCACAACCAAAATATCTTCTCTAGTTTTTATGAATATTCTCAGTCATCCAGAGCCTACTTAAGTAAGCAGTGAAACATTTTTAAAAGATAAATTGTTGCCCAGGTGACCAGAGTAACTTAACTCTCGATATGATGTTTCCCCTTTTTCCCTTTTTTTTTGCTATCACAAAAGAAATCACAGACAAATACCAGCAATGGAAGGGCTACTGCCTTGTTATTCTCCATTTTGTTTCCTTACGTTTGCACAGTGCATCAATTCTTACTCAGTTGTGCTCCACATTGATTGTCTGCCAAAATGTGTTGACCACTCGATACTATTACAGCATAGGAAATCTGAGACATTACTTAGAAGTCGTGAGGGTGCTGTGTAGTAGGGAATCCATTCCCGGGAATGACACAGTGCACGGGCATCTCACATGTGAACGGTTTTAGAACGAGCAACACTTATTTTTAATTAACCTACTGTAATATGTTGACACCACCAATCAAAGACTAACCTTATCTACAAGCGGTTCATGCTATCATATAAGTTCATGTATTTTTAGTTGCGGTAATAAGAGCATAGAAAGCACAACGTGTCAAGTGTGTGGTCGTCTAGGCAAGAGCGCACCTTCGTGAAGAGTACACCAGCCGCTGAGAAAGCATGCTGTGCCTCCACTAAAGTAGGCAGCACGGTCATCAGATACTGATACACTTGTTCTAAACAACGCCCGCGCTTGCCGTTGCTCTGAAACACCGCCGTTTCAGCTTTTAATGGTGCATCCAGTTTTTTGTCATCATTCGGTGATGGCAAGTTTCTTAGCACAGATAATGCGGATGCAACAGACTGACGCATTACAATTTCAAGTTGCTGTTCAAAGCTGTCAACAGCACAGACATCAATGAACTCTGCCCCATCCTGGCATTCGTGAGCTGCTGAGTGCAGACTCCTCTCATTCCACTGTGCTCAGTCGGGAGTCTGACTGCTGCTGTCTGTTGTTGACTGAATTAATGAGCAATACACTACACTGTGGGCCAAAAAACGGTGCCACTTAATTATTATAACTGTTATTTCTTGATCGATTTTTACACTTTTACACACTATATATGCGAGCTTGGCCGTTCCCGTTTTCCCGGGAATTAAAGTTGTCCAGGAATCCTGGGCTCCCGATTCCCTAGTGTGTAGGTTGTCTTCCCCGGCGATTCCTAGTTTTCTTAGTTCCATAATCTGAAATCATCAAGGCAAGGAGATCCAGCAGCTGCAATTGTCAAGTGTGATGTGCTCTGCAACTCAGAGTTGTGTAGTATGATGTTGGCCTTCCTGGTTCAGGACTCACAGTGTCCACTACCTTGAGCCCGTCACAGCAGAACTCGCCTGTTAGCCCTGCAGGGTCTTTTATTGTATCGTGTTGATGAGAGCTACAAACCCATCTCTGAATGCCAATGGCACTGACTGTGGCGGTGCGGGTCCCCTCCAGACTCCCCTTTCACATATGGGGGTCTCTAGAACTAGTAATAATAATAATAACAATAATTCTTTGCATTTATATAGCGCTTTTCTCACTACTCAAAGTATTTCGCAATTGCAGGTTAAGGGCCCAACAGAGCAGAGTCCCTTTTGGCATTTACGGGATTCGAACCGGCAACCTTCCAATTGCCAGTGCAGATCCCTAGCCTCAGAGCCACCACTCCGCCTAGTAAGGACCGAGATGAGCTGACAAATGAGGACAAATCCCACATGAAGCAAGGGGATGGTGGAAAGTGCTTTTATTAAAAACAGACAAAAACAAAAGCAAAAGCGTCCATTGTGCAGTCATCTAAAAACAGTACATAAAGAAATCCATTAAAACCAAGTGAAAAGTGGGGGGTAAAAACCATAATAAATATATCTGTTAAAATCAGAGGTTAAAATGTAGTCTCCCAATCTCAGCACAGCTCCTTCTTTGTCTTTCCGGCTCACCTGTCACTCACGTAGCCAGCGGAGACTCAGCAGCCACGAACTTCATTCCTCCGACCCCCTCAACTGAGACCACCTGAGGTCGGCACCCCTCCCATCATCCTTCACGCACCCGCAGTCGTTCCTTGGATCCATAAGGAGGTCATCTTTCATGCTCACCCCACTCCATGCAAATATTCAGTGGGTTGAACCCACCCCTAGAGCGCCACAATCTACGCTCCTTCACGGTGCCCCAGCTCATACTGCCTTCACCTTCCAGGTGGCCAGATCGTCCTCCCGAGACTGCTCTTCACGCCTTAACCTCAATTCTCTTTCTTCACGGTTTTTCCCCCCTCTGCCAGCCTGTACGTATATGGCTCTGTGGGTTCAGCACAGCATAAATTATACATTTAATCTATATAAATGTAATGAACTATTAGTATAATCACATGCCGCAGGAAGCCGATGAAGCAACTGAGAAACTGCACATGCAGGTGCGACTCGCCCCATTTACCTCACTAACTCCATGCGGTCATGCGATCGCGCCCACGAAGACTGACACAGTTATCTGGATTTAAAACTGACCTTTTTTTTTTTTTTGAAGCCGCGGACCCACTGTACCACATACCTCCCCCCTTAAGCCACCAGTTCCATAGGAAAAGCTCCGTACCTCCACCAACCCAGTGCAACTGGTGGCCTAGTTCGGCGGCTTGGCCCTGCCACTGCACTAAAACCACCAATCTTTATATATAATACGCTACTGTGGCTGTCGGTTTGTCTCTCCAGGATATTAAATCACCAGTAGCTCACAAACCGTTTGAACTATTGACCCGAAATTTGGAACACATACATTACGTGACGTCTACTGTCTGCTTTCGGGGTGATGATTACCTCCAAAGTTATTCCCTTTTTTTTATTTTATTTTATTGTAGGATCAACTCTCGGCAATGGTCAGAAGGCCAGCCCTGCGGCACATGCGTAAGGGCACCGTTCTCATTTCCTACCACCTTCGCCGTCACTTCCATTTACCTCTTCATATCTTAAATCATTCTTGAGGCAGATTGAAGACTTAAGTGCCAGCTTACATGAAAAACTAAAGAAAACGTACTAAGTAAATGCAACACAAACACTGACAATCAGTTTCAACGCAAAAAGCTGCTGACGAAAGAAGAGAAGAAGCGGGCCGCTAGGGTGGAGAAAAGACGAGCTGCTCAGGAAACAGCAAGCGCATCAACATCTGAGCACACGAATGATAAACGTACAGAGAAAGAGGAGGAAAACTAGGAATGATGAAGTCAAGTGGATTCACTGCATGTTATCGTACAGTGTGCCGTTACTGGTACAAAATAAAAGCACTAAAAATCCCACACTGACCTTAAGTATTATTTACTTAACCTTGAAGTTGTGTTTACCTTCAGAGTCTTTTCTTTCATTTTCAGGCCCTGGCACTGCATGGGTGGAGTTGGCATGTTCTTCTTGTGTCTGCATAGGTTTTTCTCTGTGTACCCCAGTTTTCATCCCAAATGCATGCAGAGCTAGGTTAATTGGCAACTCCACATTGGCCCAGTATGAATGTGTGTGGGTATGCCCTACAATGCACTGGCACACCATCTGCACTGTCCTCCATAATGTTTCTTACACACAGATACATTTGTCCTTGATTACCGTACTGCTGATTGCTGAAGAGAAAACAGAAGGAGACAAGACCCCAAAATAAGCAGGAGCTGAAGATGGCCACATTAGAAGCTTGGCAGAGCGTCACCAGAGAAGAATCTCGGCACTTGCTGATGTCTACGAACCGTAGGCTTCAAGCAGTCATTGCATGTGAAGGATATGCCACAAAGTCCTAACTATGACAGCTCTAATAGACCTGCCATTGCTGTGTGCCAAACATTTACTGTGCCCTGAAATGGGGGGCCATGTAGAAAAATTGTGGAAATGTCTTCAGATCCCCTTAAATGAAAGTCTGCAATGTGTCTGAATTGTCTCTCTATTATAAAAAAAAAAAAAAACTTGGGACGAGACTGCAACGAGACGTGATCTTTTGAAGAGCGACACTTTCAAGTCCCACGAGACGGGCAAGTCACGTTATACTTACAAACTTTGGAAGCAAGTCTCATGACACACATGCAGAGCAGGTTAGAGATAATGGAAGTAGGAAAATTCGAGAGTCTCAAAAAAATGAGAGTAAAGCTCACATTAGTGCAAACAAATGGAAAATATTATCTCTATGATATAATGGAATAGCGAAAAGAGATTGAATAGTGTTGGAGGATGTCTGGGGGAGAAGAGAGACAAGGCAGTGACTTTAAAATGTTCGAAACGCCGCACAGGAGCAAAGAGGAGGTTAAAGAAAAGCTGTTATTTGTTTCCCAGTGTATCACCATTTAAGAGGGGTTTCGGAGGAGCAAACGCGTCTCCTTGGGGTGCGTTCAGCTCCCTTCTTCAAAACAGCCGATAGCCGTAGAGTAAAGATTACATTAGTGCTAAGAAATGGAAAATATTATTCGGTGAAATAACGGAACAGCGAAAAGAGATCGAATAGTGTTAGAGGATGTCTGGGTGACAAGGGAGACAAGGCAGTGACTTCAAAACGTTTGTAGCACCGCACGAAATGCAGATCACGCCGCACAGGAGCAGCAGCAATCCAGCAGCTGATCGAGCAAAGAGGAGGTAAAAATAAAGGAATTTGTTTCCCATTGTATCACCGTTTAAGAGGGGTTTCAGTGGATCGGGTGTGTTCAGCCCCCCTTTTCACAACGGCGTGTAACGCTTGGCACAGGGGTTTGCCAGAAAAGTGAGCAGGGGGCAAAGCCCCCTAGTTTAATTTATAATTTTAAACGGTGGAGTAGAGGGGCAAATCAAGGAAAAATGTGTCTTTGCCCCAAACCTTATGGAGAGCACTGTAGGTTGGGTTGATTCCTGTCTTGTGCTATTGGAACGCTAAATTGAATAATGAAATTTTAAATGGATGGATGAATGGGTTTAAGTATTTAAATGTTTGGCAGTGCACTTTTACTGGTCCCAAATTAAATGTGTTTTTATTTAGTACTGTTAACCATAACTTGGAAAGAGCACCATATAGAGATAAACTAAATTGAATACCTTGGGCCAAGAGCCTCTCTGACTTTTTAATGTACAGTATTTTCTGATATAATGTTTTATTTGCCTTTTTAATTGCTTCTGCTCCTTGCCTGTAGAATGACACCGCTATGTCCACATAAGCCCCTCAGTGTTTTAAGAGTTTGCCTCTTGTAGATCAATGTCATGTCTTGTACTGGTAATTAATGTTCCTGTTAACTACATTACCCACTGGACTACATTTAATTATATTTCCCATTACATTTTCTTGTCGTCTTTATCTCTTGTTCAGATTCATGGTGGTTTTTTTTAGTATTAACAGACTAGAAAAGAATTGAAGTGCCGCTGCAGAGTCCTGACTCAATAGAAACAGAACCAAAGATGAAATGTGAAAGGAAAAAAAATCTGTTAAGATTGTGCATACTAAATTAACATAGCGCACACAATTTATGTTGGCCTCTTCCTCTCAGACGGAGCCATGGTCATCTACTTCTGATGATAATTCACGTCCCTGTTTTCCTTTACGTCAACTTTATACTAATTGTGACCGATGTCCTGCCTTTTTGTCACTGTCATTGCAAATTCAATTTCTTTTGATCCACACTTTGTTGTTTTTCCTCCATGATTGTTGTTCTGACTCAAAAAGAGACAGTAAGAGTTTACTGAAAGAGATCAGAAGAAATCAAGCCGTGGTCAAAGCCAAAATTTCTAACCAATAGGATGTCTAAAACACTTGTGTTTATTAGGTGTGTTTGCATCTATCCTGCGAAAAGCACCTACTGTGTTAGCCATGTTTGCATGGGCTTCCAATGAACTGATTTTGTTGAAATTTGGCACAGCTTATTCTTTAAGGTAGTTTCTCAGGACAAATACATTTTTGTGGATCTCTCAAAATGTCTCACTGTTACACATTTGTAAAGTTTAAAAGAACTGGCGAATTTGCAAATCCTTCTGTCTTTAACCAGAGAAAAACATTCTGTGTGATTAGTTTATTCACTTTTTCCCTTAAGATGGCTTCCTCAGACATGTCTGTGTCTTATTAGTTTTTTTATTTTACTTATTTGACAGCCGCTCCTGATGGCAAAACAGTAGAACACTTACAGTTTAGCACTCTGAAGGAAATATACCTCACGGAGAATGTGGGATGTGGCAGGTCAGATGATTGAGTATTACCATATAAGAAAGGCACAGAGTTAGAAGCGTATTTATTACATTTGATAGTAATATCAATATATCATACAGTCATATGAAGACGTTTGGGAACCCCTCTTAATTCTTTGGATTTTTGTTTCTCATTGGCTAAGCTTTCAAAGTAGCAACTTCCTTCTAATTTCTGACATGCCTCATGGACACAGTAGGATTTCAGCAGTGACATTAAGTTTATTGGATTAACAGAAAATATGCATCATAACAAAATTAGATAGGTGCAGAAATGTGGGCCCCCCAACAGAGATATGACATCAATACTTAGTTGAGCCTCCTTTTGTCCTCTAGACGCTGTCCTCCTATAGCCTCTGATGAGTGTCTGAATCTGGATGGAGGTATTGTTCACCATTCTTCATACAAAATCTCTCCAGGTCAGTTCAATTTGATGGACAGCCTGCTTCAAACCATCCCATAGATTTTCGATGATATTCAAGTCAGGGGACTGTGACGGCCATTCCAGAACATTGTACTTCTCCCTCTGCATGAATGCCTTTGTAGATTTCCAACTGTGTTTTGGGTCATTGTCTTGTTGGAATATCCAACCCCTGCGTAACTTCAACTTTGTGACTGATGCTTGAACATTATCCTGAAGAATTTGTTGACATTGGGTTGAATTCATCTGACCCTCGACTTTAACAAGGGCCCCAGTCCCTGAACTAGCCACACAGCCCCACAGCATGATGGGACCTCCACCAAATGTGACAGTAGGTAGCAGGTGTTTATCTTGGAATGCGGTGTTCTTCTTCCGCCATGCAAAGTGCTTTTTGTTCTGACCAAATAACTCAATTTGTGTCTCATCAGTCCAAAGCACTTTATTCCAAAATGAATCTGGCTTGTCTAAATGAGCATTGGACATACAACAAGTGACTCTGTTTGTGGCGTGAGTGCAGAAAGGGCTTCTTTCTCATCACCCTGCCAAACAGATGTTCTTTGTGCAAACTGCGCTGAATTGTAAAATGATGTACAGATGCACCATCTGCAGCAAGATGTTCTTGCAGGTCTTTGGAGGTGATCTGTGGGTTGTCTGTCACCATTCTCACAATCCTGCTCATATGCCGCTCCTGTATTTCTCTTGGCCTGCCAGACCTGCTGGGTTTAACAGCAACTGTGCCTGTGGCCTTCCATTTCCTGATTCCATTCCTTACAGTTACAGAAACTGACAGTTTAAACCTCTGAGATGGCTTTTTGTGGCCTTCCCCTAAACCAGGAGACTCAACAATCTTTGTTTTCAGATCTTTGGAGAGTTGCTTGGAGGATCCCATGCTGTCACTCTTCAGAGGAGAATCAAAGGGAAGGAAGCCCAACTTGTAATTGACCACCTTAAATACCTTTATATCTCATGATTGGACACACCGGTCTATGAAGTTCAAGGCTTAACGAGCTCATCACACCAATCAGCATTGAGCAGTGACAGGCATTCAAATCAGCGCAATGACAAGGGGACCCACATTTGTGCACAGCCAGTTTTTCACATTTGTTTAATTTCATACAACTAAATACTGCGTCACTAAAAATCTTTGTTCGGAAAACACAGCAGTACTCCTAGGAAATGAAAAGACAGACCACTGTCATCTTATTTGTTGAAAGGAGAGTCAGTTATTATGTAGACTGAGAGGGGTTCACAAACTTTTTCATATGACTGAATATCATATATATCATGTCTGATTGGCCTGTGCAATGTGCTTCACTCTTAGCAGATATTGCCACAGTCCTTTTCGTTTCAGCTTTGGTGTGTGCCTACACGGCTATTCTTTATCTCTCAACCAAGGTGCGGCCGCCATTTGCCGAGAGAATGACCTGAGGCCCAATTACTTTGTAGGTGTGGCCAATTGTTTGCTACTGGAGCACGTATCACATCATAAGGTTTTGATAAAGACCAAGATAAAGGGCCAGTGATTTGCAAGTTTTTGCGTAACAGATGGATATCCCTTAGAATTATATTTATAAATTAGCTGTGGTACTCATCTAAGTACTTGAATCTACCTGTATTAGAATGTATTTTGTAATGTATGCAGTAATGAAAAGCATTGCAATTGTCATTCCAACAGATGCAACATCACATGGCATATAACAGAGGCATAGTAACCGGATGGATGCACACACACTTTTCTTTTTATTAAGGTCTTAGACAGGTTGAAATCTAAGAATTAAACATAGACCTCAGTGTATTCAACATTCACATTTGCAGTGCACCATCTTTTGGAATTTATTTTGTAATGCATGCAATAATAAAATGCATTCCATTTGTCATTCCAACAGATGGCGCATCACAAACGTTAGCACTGGTGTTGTGAACCATACCAAATGGCATATAACAGAGGCATAGTAGCCAGACAGACACACAGACCCATATTCCTTTATTAAAGTGGAAAGACTTATTAGGTCCTGGAAAAATGTTCTAGATTTCAGTATGTATTTAGAGTAACTGTTATAAAGGGAGGAGGGAGTTTTAGGAGTCTTCATCTTGACGTGAAGGCCTTGTACGTTATGCAAGCAGAGCACAGCAAGGTAATCTTTCTCGTGCTCTTAAATACACACAAGAGCCATTAAGACTGTCTTAGTGCTGGCCTCTGGTAAATATTTAATGTTAACTTTGCTGTGACTAAGCCATTCCTGGCATTTAGTAGGTTGTAATTAGAATTATTTTTTAAATGACATATTTTAATTATAGTCTGCATTTGGCTTGCTTCCATTACACAGCCCAGTCTATTACATTGTGGCTTATGTTCACACCACCTTAATCATAGCCCACTTTGTCAACATTTAATCAGTGGTACTTATTAATGTGGCATTGATGGCTGGGTAGCTAGCCCAGTGCCATCGATCACAGCGGCACAGCGAAGAAGGGCTCTGACATCATTTCTCTTTGTCACATTATTGTGCCCCTGGGTTTTCTGGTTAGGCAGGAAACTCACTCGGCTGGAAACGGGCACTCTGTCTCTCCAGCTCAACCCAATTTGTGTAATTGTCGATGTTTTTCCTTTTGCCTCTGAGAATTTTTTTTTTCCCCCTACTTCAGCTAAACAGAGAGATGCCAGTGTAAGATCTACTGCCCACTCCGCCACTGTGGGTCTGTCTGCAGTTCTCCTTCACATAACCCGAGCTAATTTACATGTATGTGTTACCAACAAAATTCATATTACACTCCGCCGATGCTTATGGAAAAATGAACTTCACCTGGACCCTTACTATACTGTATAGTGCTAAGGTAAAAGAAGTGCACTGTGGTCAAATAAACAGGTGAGACAGATTAAGTGTTGGGGATCCTCTCTGT
Organism: Erpetoichthys calabaricus; assembly: GCF_900747795.2. NCBI lineage: Eukaryota > Metazoa > Chordata > Cladistia > Polypteriformes > Polypteridae > Erpetoichthys > Erpetoichthys calabaricus. The sequence goes on from NC_041399.2 coordinate 3,604,200, forward strand.
ATACTGGTCGTACATTCCAGTAGCTGAAAACAAGGTCAAGAAAAAAACAAAAATCAGATACATCTCTCTATTATAATAAAAAAAATCTTGGGAGACGAGGCGTGACTTTCAGAGAGACTTTTTGGAATGAAGTCCCGTGAGACGGAGACTTTTAACATGAGATCCTTTCAAGTCACGCCGCACTTACAGCCATTTCCAAACAAGATCACAGCAATCTAACCTCAGCCATGTGAATGACTTTTTGCAGACACTCTTCCTCCGCTCTCAGCTCTTATAAATTTTATCAGGACAATAATTTTATACATTCTAGGTGACACGTCAACGACTAAGCGAAGAAGAAAGAGCATGGACAAACATTCGAAAAAGTCGGTTTATTTATTAGAGAGAAAGAAACGATATTCACTCACAGGCAGTTATACGTTGCATTGTCGTGATGTAAGTCCAAACACGGAATCAAAATTCAACACGATCTTGACGAAAAGTTAATTCCAAATATTGTTTTTACTGAAGTTTTAAAGTAAAAGTGAAAATAATGAATATGTAACAATTCCCCTTGAAAATAACAATCTCTTTAAATTGTTTATCCGGTTAACCAAACCCAGGGGTTGGCAAGCGAAGCGAGCAGGGGGCAGAGTCCCCTAATTTGACAAAATTTCAACAGAGTCACAAAGCTTTTATAGAGGGACAAATAAAATTAACGGATGTGACAAAGATTGAGGGAGCCATGGATGACGTAAGAAGGTAAAGGTCGGAACTGAAGTCATCAGGACGGGACTGGAAATGAGGTGATTCCAAGAAGCAGGAAAAGAGCATTTCTTCATTGTGAGGACAGATGAGGAGATTGGTGCGTTTGTCGAGGTACAAGCTTTTTATTTGGGCGTCTTTCTGTAGAAAAGGACATAAGAGTGTTAATGCCATGTCTCAGACTGCCATCTCGTACTTTTGCTCACCATCGAGCCCGCTGACTGTCCCCTAATCGCATGTGTGTGACATGCACATAAATAGAAGTGCAGAGTACTACAGGAAGGCACATCGCTCACATTCGATACTGTAAATACAGTCACATCCTTCTAATTGAGGCATCCTAAAAACTTTGTTTTGATAAAAAAATAATGTTCTAATTGAAGTCAGATTTTATCTTTAAATAGTCTGTGGTTAGGGATGGAGGTGGGAAGACAGTTTGCGTACAGAAAATAAATAATCAATCAATCAGTAGAAACAGGTATATTTCAAAGCATGGACCCTCATTTGTGGACAACAAACTGAACTAAAGCCCACTTATCACTTGGCTTTGCCTGACTAACATGCAGTACGTGTACTACATTCTAACATCTTCTGTCTTTGTGGACTGTGAGCTGCGTGGTGTTTCTGTGTACAGGTTTAATTAAATTACAGCACTTGCCCCTAAAAACGTTTTGCTTTGGTCGAGCCTGAATGTTTTTTTCTTTTTCTTTCTTTCATTTTGTTTTTTAACCATTTGTGCAAGAGCATTGCTACTAAGGCCACCTCCACCTTACGTTTTCTTTTAAAAACTCCTTTTAAACCACAATGACAACAATTTAGTTCTTTTAAAGCACAAAATCACACAAGGAATGCCTCAATGGGCTTTAACAGGCCCTGTTTTATGACAGCAAGCCTTAACTCTGCTAAGAAGACATGAAAAATCTTCCAAAAAAAACTTGTAGGGGAAAAAAGGAAGAAATCTTGGAAAAGGCAATTCAGAGAAGGATAGTCTGGGCGTGAAATGGTTGTCAAAAAAATGGGAGTGAACACAACAAGTAACACAGAACACAAGGAATGCTCTTCACAGAGCTCGATGGCCAGTCTATCATGGCCACCTCAGAAATACAACACAACCGTACTTTCGACTTTGCTCTTCACCAAGGGACCAAGCAACAACTCTCAAGGCAAAATGCAGGAACAGATACAGAAAACGCGAAACAATCTCCGTCTTCACTGATGTTTTCATATCCACCTACAATATGACCGAAAAATCATATGACATAGCCATGTGCCTACGGTGGGCATGCAGACTTCTTTTTTTTGTTGTTCTTTATTTCGCCTTATACAATTTCTGGTATTAGAAGTTGGTTTGTTTTTGCATACCCCTTGGGGTCAGAGCGCAGGGTCAGCCATTGTACAGCACCCCTGGAGCAATTGAAGGTTAAGGGCCCAGCAGAGTAGGATCTCTTTTGGCAGTGACAAGGATTCGAACCGGCAACATTTGAGATACCAGCGCAGATCCTTCGCCTCAGAGCCACCACTCCGCCCTTCTGAGGAAACAGTTACAGGAAATGTCTTCTTTGAACTGATGGTGATGCTGCCAGCCATGGGGTTTATTGCAAAACTGTAGCGACTGCTTAATTATTTGCCTTTTTGCGCATGTATGCAGCATTCAAACTGTACGAGGTGTGTCTATTAAATAACAAGACTGACACAATAACTCAATTTTATTTATATAACAATTCTAATGCTTGTCCCCTTCAATAAACTCCCCATTCGTAATTACACACTGATGCAGTCTTGGTTTCCACTGTTCGAAGGCGTGGAGCAGATCAGTTTCTGTCAGCTGCAAGACATCTGACATTTTCTTCTTTACTTCTTTACTGCATCCATTGACTCAAAACGTGTTCCTTTAAGTACCGATTTCAATTTAGGAAAAACACACGCACATGAGACATACAGTCTTCCCCATAAGCCTCTGTAAGCATTTGAAAAGATTCTGCTGGTGTTTTGTTCAATTTTACTAAATATTTCAAATGAACACGTTTCTCATCTTTTAAACTTGGTAGCGTTCCGGCACACAAGAGGAAACACAACTGCATTAAATGGTGACTGACAATCAGCTAAACGGCAGAGTGTGTTGTCGTTTGTCGTGCAGGTTTGGACAGGTTTAAACCTGCATGGCTTATAAGCAGTTCTCACTGCTTTGTTTAAGAGATATAAACACAGTCTCGTTATTTAATTAGCAGACCTCATACATAGCACAGTTTAGTTGCATGTAGGTAAGAAACACAACAAGTGCCATAGAAAGTCCACCCCTTTATATCTGCTGTTTTGGTGTATGGTTTTCTTCCATGAACATGAACCAATCAGGTAATGAGGAGTTATCTTGAGCTGGATCCAATCAAGGAAGGACAGTGTAATAAGTTTAAACCAATCAAAGTGTGAGTAAAGCCTGTGTTTTCTAAGCTGGTCATTTGCAGATATTCACACTGCTATGTTTTATTAACAAATATATGACTCTGGGAAGCGTTTTCAAAAGTTTACAATTTTTGAGGGTTAAAACCACTGAGCTGGTATGGACAAAAGTCAAAAACTGAGTTTAATGTGGATATAGCCGGAGTGTGTGGATTCTTGTGCTGAACAGTGCATGGGTTAGGGTTGTAGGATATGGACAGGAACTGTGTAGGGAACTAATGTTGTATCTGCAAATAACTGTGTTTTCCACTAAAGTAATTAAGGAGTAATAAGAAAAGAATAGTGAAATTAGTTATCATTGAGATCAAGTAGGCAAAACCGTTCACACTAAGAGACAAGCAAGGTAAAGAGCACTTTCAGTCACAAGAACTTTAAGTTAGAAAGGAAGAAAGCAACAAAGAAACAGCTTGAGAAGCAAATAGAAGTAATGGAATATTCACTATAGATAAAGACACACAAGCTAAGGTGAATGTGTAGGAGCAGGAAGTAGAAGTGGTAGAGTATGTATAATGGCCGATATGGGCACTGACCAGACGGCAGCTAGATAGATAGATAGATAATGTGAAAGGCACTATATGATAGATAGATAGATAGATAGATAGATAGATAGATAGATAGATAGATAGATAGATAGATAGATAGATAGATAGATAGATAGATAGATAGATAGATAGATAGATAGATAATGTGAAAGGCACTATAAGATAGATAGATAGATAGATAGATAGATAGATAGATAGATAGATAGATAGATAGATAGATAGATAGATAGATAGATAGATAGATAGATAGATAGATAGATAGATAGATAGATAGATAGATAGATAGATACTTTTTAATCCCAAGGGGAAATTCATATACTCCAGCAGCAGCATACTGGTACAAAAAACAATATTAAAGATTGATAATAATGCAGGTAAAAACAGACAATAACTTCGTATTTGCTAGTATTTGCATTATTACTGTAGTTCCTTTAAACTTGCAATGGATTCATTATGAGGATGTGACAGGTTTTGTCAAGTTTTGCTAATTGAATATAGTAAGGACTATTGTAAAAGGCACTATATAGGTGCCTGACCTGACACAGACTCACACTGGAGGCACTTATAAAAAACAAGAATTTTTATTTTTCTTCCCCTGTTGGGCATGTCTTCCCCGTGATCCCCACAGGCACAACACAGTCCCACAAGTAACACACAAGCACACTCCTCCTCTAATCTTCGTCCTCCTCATCCTGACTCAGACTCCCGGAGTAGTGGTTGCTGGGCCCTTTTATAGTCCACCCGGAAGTGCTCCAGGTGGTTGATTGCCGAGTTCCAGCTGCAATTCCAGGTGTGGCGAATATGCTGCCCATACGGGCTCAGGAGTCCCAGCTGCAGCACCCCCTGGCAGCACCTGCGGGACCCAACGGGGCTGCATCCAACTTCAATTCCTAGGGGGGTGGCCATCTAGCATCCAGGGGGTGGTATTGCACAGTCCATAGCTGCTCCGCCTGAATATATAACGAAGGGGCACCCCAGCCGTCCGCCACACTATATATCTATCTCTATATATGAGGGACATTGAAAAAGTTTCCGCAGTTTTTTTTTAACTCTATTAAGAATTTCAAAAACAAATTACCTCACTTTTCTACATAGTCACCTACCTTTGCGATGCAATTTTCCCAGCGTTGTACCAACATTTTAATGCCATCAGCAAAAAATGTTTTTAGTTGAGCGCATAGCCACTGATGCACCGCTGCTTTCACATCATCAGGGTTGTGGCTGTAGTTGGACATCCAGAGCATTTTGCATCCGTCACACTGCTATTGTCATTTTCAAACATTTCAATCCACTCCTAGATGACTCTACGAGAGATAGCTTTAACCCCCTACTGAGCTCACAAGCGGAGATGAATTTGTGCGCCTGGCACCCACAAAAAGCGTCTGACAGAATGCTGTTCCTCTTTGGTGCAATTTAGAAGTTTCGCAGCCATCATCAGCACAGGGTAACAACTCCTATACTAAACTGCAAGGGCAGCTGACTTGCCAGACAGAACTAGTCACATGACACACTCAGACACGACCAATTACTACTCCTCCCACCTTCACCATTTCCAGCGAAAATATAAAAGTGCGGAATCTTTTTGAATGTCCCTCATATAATATATATATACCGTGGGTACGGAAAGTATTCAGACCCCCTTCAATTTTTCACTCTTTGTCATATTGCAGCCATTTGCTAAAATCATTTAAATTATTTTTTTCCCTCATTAATGTACACACAGCACCCCATATTGACAGACAAAAAAAAGAATTTTTGAAATTGTTGCAGATTTCTTAAAAAAGAAAAACTGAAATATCAAATGGTCCTAAGTATTCAGACCCTTTGCTCAGTATTTAGTAGAAGCACCCTTTTGAGCTAATACAGCCATGAGTCTTCTTGGGAAAGATGCAACAAGTTTTTCACACCTGGATTTGGGGATCCTCTGCCATTCCTCCTTGCAGATCCTCTCCAGTTCTGTCAGGTTGGATGGTAAACGTTGGTGGACAGCCATTTTTAGGTCTCTCCAGAGATGCTCAATTGGGTTTAAGTCAGGGCTCTGGCTGGGCCATTCAAGAACAGTCACAGAGTTGTTATGAAGCCACTCCTTCGTTATTTTAGCTGTGTGCTTAGGGTCATTGTCTTGTTGGAAGGTAAACCTTCGGCCCAGTCTGAGGTCCTTAGCACTCTGGAGAAGGTTTTTGTCCAGGATATCCCTGTACTTGGCCGCATTCATCTTTCCCTCGATTGCAACCAGTCGTCCTGTCCCTGCTGCTGAAAAACACCCCCACAGCATGATGCTGCCACCGCCATGCTTCACTGTGGGGACTGTATTGGACAAGTGATGAGCAGTGCCTGGTTGTCTCCATGATGGATGTTTCAGTACCTCAGTATTAAAGGAGAAGTCATGGAAGAGGTAAACTGTGTAGTGGTGAAGTAGTTCTGTCTTGTGAAGGGATTGACGACTTCTCAGCATGTACAGGGACTGCTCAAGAGGTACTTTGTGATTTGAAAATTGTAGACAAAGATTGGATTAAAAAGGCTAAAGTCAAACAAATCACCAGGACCAGATAACATTCATGTGGCTGTGCTTAAGGAGGTCAGTGAGTACAAATAGAAACCCTTAACAATTCCTAAAGACTAGAAACTAGCAAATGTTGTCCCTTTATGTAAAAATATATTTGGGCTGATTCAGGTATGTATAGGCCAGTAAGCTATTTGTGCATCACATGCATATTAACGGGGGCAAGGAACAGCTCATCAAACAATGCATGGCAAGAGGTAGAGTATTATTGAGCAGTTAGCATGGATTTAGACACATGACCCCCTAATATGTTAGAAGTATAAGAGGAAGCCACAGCTGCATGGAGCTTTGCTATATTAGTGTTGTTCATTTTTTCTGTTACATTAAATATTTCTTTCAAACTATTTCTTAATTAGTGGTGCAGATCATTTGCTTTGAATTTATGGCCTTGAATTATAAGTTTGTTTCTCAATTGGGAATCATTATATTCTTCATACTTTTTGGGCTACGGGGCTCACTAGAGTTGTCCGAGTGAAGTCAGTAAAAGAAGTGCACTCTTTAAAAAATGGGGTCTGATTAAAGGTGCAGGAGAAGGCATCACCACATTCAACACTGCAGCCCATTCATAGTCATAGGGTTTGCCTAAATAAGTTCAAATCTTTGTGGAAAAAAAGCAATTGCAAAAGATTTTCATAAAAGACATCTGACATCCTTCCAGCACTTTTATTGTGAATCTCACTTTTTCTGTAATTCCATTTGGAGGACTGCTGAGAGATAATTGTTTGTTGCAATAGCATTTTTTAGCTGTTTGAAATGAAAAAGGATTAAAACGTAGAATCAAATTGTAATATTGATGACTCAGTACTGATTATTCTGATTAAAGGGCTTTAATTTAGCAATTCTATGTCAAGTAACTTGAAATTAAACAGTTTCTTTAAATCAGAGGAAACATTAGTTGTTCATTATAGTTTAATTTGGGAGTAGTGCACCTATACAGTCATATAATGTGATTTATATAAAAGGCTTGTAGTCAAAGAAAAATGACCTGCAATTCAAGGTGCAATGTGTAGATGGGTGCAGAATTGGCTTGAAGGAATACCCTACCCAAAAGTGACTTATATTTATGTGTTAGTTACCTCATGTCCTTGTATTTTGTACCAATGGCTGAGAAAAATCTGCAGTCTCATGTTTTTCATGCAAAAATGGAGATACCAAAGTTTCTGATATAACGGAGGTTCATGGTTCTCGTGATCTGCTGCTTAAGCATCGCCTACACCTTTTACCAATTTATGGTCTATGTCCCAAAAACATGCCCCTCCAGGTTATATTTATAAAAATATTTCCAAAAAAACAATCATGGCTTATCCACAGAAATGTGCAAGGAACACAAAAAGGCTTATTTTTTAAAGTGCTTATATTCTTTCCAATCCATGAAGCAAAATAGATAACTGACTCCAAAGATAAAACAAAGTAAACTTCAGAAATCAAATAACAGTCCAAATAACAGCATAAAAAAATATCACAATTTTGACTCTCTTGTCTTGGTTCTACTATTTTCTATTTTCTTAAATAAATAAATCAATCAATCAGTCAATCACACACTGTTTTAGCCAGAGACCAGTTTCTTTATATAGTTTGTAACTACTCTCATATTTTGGAAACTACCATCAGTCCTGACTCACATTAGAATTTGTATCTTTTAAATATCCATGAAATCTTATTAATAGATTCTGTGTATTTCCCCATAATAAGATGATAGGGCTCTGTGTCTGACACTGTACTATGTAGCACTGGTGCTCCACAAGGGACAGTTCTGTCACCACTCCTCTTCACCCTGTACACTACAGATTTTAGTTACAACACAGAGGGCTGCCATGTGCAGAAATTCTCTGATGACTCTGCAATAGTTGGTAGTATCAGACATGGAGACGAGACGGAATACAGGAAAGTAGTGGACAGGTTTGTTGACTGGTGTGAGCTGAATCAACTGCAGATCAACACCAGTAAAACTAAAGAACTGGTAGTTGATTTAAGAAGATCGCGATCTCCAGCCACTCCCCTGTCTATTAAGGGTATGGAGGTGGAGATCGTTGAGGAGTACAAGTATCTAGGGGTGCATATGAGCAATAAGCTAGACTGGTCCAGGAACTCGCTGACTATATACAAGAAGGGTCAAAGTAGGCTGTATTTCCTATGCAAGCTCAGATCTTTTAGTGTCAGCAACACTATGCTACGGATGTTCTATAACAGCGTGGTGGCCAGTGCCATTTTCTTTGCTGTGGCATGCTGGGGGAGCAGCATGACAGTGGCAGACATGAGGAGACTAAACAAACTAATTCAGAAGGCTTCCTCTGTGATAGGAGAGAAACTGGACAACTTGGAAACTGTGGCAGATCAGAGAATGTTGTATAGGCTTTGGTCTGTTATTTAAAATGCTAATCACCCACTTCATAGTGTTGTGGTTGGACAAGAGGAGCATTTTCAGCAGTAGACTGACTAGCATCAAGTGCTGCACTGAACGTCACAGAAAATCCTTCCTCCCCACAGCCATCGGACTCTAGAACTCCTTTTCCGGTCACTCGCCCACACTTTACCCTACTTCTTTATGGGATATCCAGGTACAGTGGAACCTCAGGTCACGAACGTCTCTGAACACGTACAAATCGGGTTATGACCAAAACGTTTGCCAAACTTTTGCATCTGTTCACGACCACACACTTGGGTGACGAACAAACCAGTTTCCCTTCCCTTCCGGTTCATACGCACCGATGGTTTCTGCACGTGTTCAGTCTCTCCTTGTGCATTCCCTGTGAACTCTTTGTGCTCTATTTTGTTTCCCTTTCGGTTCGTACGCACTGGTGATTTACACACGTGTTCAGTCTCTCCCTGTACAGTATAGGGTGCTCCAGATCTAATTATGCAATTTTCATTATGCTATAACTTATTAAGTTTATAACATAGAAAATCACCCGAAAAATCCCGGAGCATCGAGAAGTGTGCGAACTGACAACATAAAGAATCATCTTCGCGCCGAACTGGAATCGTCCCCGCATAAATCAAAGTCATCAATGTTACTTTTCTTGGTTGTTTATGGTTAGTTTTTGTTTAAATTAAGGATTTTTCAAATTTTCATTTTTTTCCCTGTGCTTAAAACTCATTAAAAAAAAAAAAAGAAAGTGTTTACAGCGAGCGTTTCGTAAGGCTGTAACGTGAACTCTTGCAGTGTTAGTTTTCTCTGTTCAAGGTTCTCAGTGTTATTCAATGTTTTTACATTTAGTTTACTATTACACTGTGCATTCTATGGTATAATTAACTATTTTTGTGTTTAAAAATCTTAAAAAAATATGTATTTACATACAGTTCATACGGTCCGGAACGGATTAATTGTATTTACATACAATCCTGTGGGGGAAATTACTTCGGGTCACGACAAAATCGGGTTGTGACCAGAGTTTTGGAACGAATTACGGTCGTGACCCGAGGTTCCACAGAACATTTTTTCAGGTACTTGAAATGTGCAACCTACTATCTGTTCTTGTGCAGTAATTGTCTGCTCTTCACATGAGAATAACCTTATTTGTTCTCAAAATGTGCAATATTAACTTAAGGTGCAACACTCTGTACTTTAGTCTGATACTTACATTTATTATACTTTATTATATTTATATGGTTATTTTTATACTTGCTCTTAGTGTAACATGTCCCTTGTCTGTTGTTAAGTTGTAGCATAAGTAATTTCCTTTGGGATTAATAAAATTTTCTGATTCTGATACCAGAAATGACCATTGTGGACATAAAAGACACCTTATATGAACGTACACATTATACACAGCAAAGACTAAAATTGTCAAATTGAACTGCAAAGACTAAGATTGTTAAATTTAACTTTGGTAGGGCAAATTTGAGCAGATGCGACAAAGTCCAAGTAGGAAACACTGGGATAAGCTGTTAAGTGTGGAGACAGTCAAGGAGCAGTGGAACAGATCTAACAATGTTTGACATGTAATGCAGGACAGATACATACCTAAATTTGGAATTAATAGGAAATTAAAAAAGAAAACTCCACAGTGGATTAATAAAGATTTAAAAAAGAAGTTGCAAAAGGAAAAAAACTGCTTTATAAGGTACATAAGACTAATGACTGCAAAGTGAATGGTAGAGCATATGAGAACATGAGGGCAACCATTATGAAGGATATCAGGGAGGCTAAAAGACAGTTGGAGAGGAATATAGCAGATAAGGCGAAAGACAACCCTAAGAGATTCTTACAGTATTTTAGTAGTAAAAGAACAGTCAAGGAGGAGGTGAAGTGCATCAGGAATCTTCTTCTTCTTCTTCACCATATCTCAGTGCTGTAATTGCACGTCGACGTGGGCTCTAGCATGAGGAGACATCAAACGCCAGAGATCTCTGTCTTGGGCCGTCCGCGTTATATCTTGCAGTCCCATGTCATATCTTGAGAGTGCTGCCGACACCCATGTCGTTCTTGGGCGCCCTCTCTTGTTGGTTCCGTCCACTCTTCCATGTAGTGTGATGTTAGCAATCCTGTTCTTGTCCATCCGGAGTACATGACCTAGCCACTTATGTTGTCGTTCATGCACTCGTTGCACTATCGTTTCTGTCTGGTTGAGGGCCTTCCTGATGTCTTCGTTTCTCATCTTGTCTATGATGCGTACTCCAAGTATCTTTCTGAGCGCTGCCATCTCGAACACGAGCAGTTGTCTTTCTTCAGCACTTCTAAGAGTCCACGTTTCGCATCCGTACAAGGCAATCGGTACTATAAGCGAGTTGTATAGTCTCATCTTGGTTATCTTGTTGATATTCTTGTTCTTCCAGATGCTGTCCAGGTCACTCATTGAACTTAAGGCTATGGCTGTTCTCGTTCTGATGTCTTTCGAGCTGTCACACGTTATGGTTAAGGTCGATCCTAAATACTTAAAACTGTCTTCATGCTGCAGTTTCTTTCCTCTGAGCAACATGCCCTCTTCAACTCTATTCTTCGTTTCTTGCTCAGGCTTCGAGCTCAGCAGCATCCATACTGTCTTGGTGTCGCTTATCTCTTGTCCGTATCTTGAACTGACGCTTTCCACCTTATTTAGTAGGAGTTGTGCGTGACTGCGGAGTTCAGTTATAAGACCGATGTCGTCAGCAAAACGAAGGTTGGTAATCGTTCTGCCATTCACGCATGCTCCTTTGCTTTCTAGTCCGTCGAGTGCCTCCCGCATAATGTGCTCTAGATAGATGTTGAAGAGATCCGGCGACAATATGCAGCCTTGGCGTACTCCGATTGCTAGTTGGAACCAATCTGTCACATCTCTTCCGACTCTTATGGCGCTCTGCGTTCGCTTGTACAGGTTCTCCATCAGACTGATCAGCTTTGGGTGTATGCCATAGTGATGTAGTACTTTCCAGAGGCCTTGGTGCCACACTCGGTCGAATGCTTTCTTGAAGTCGATGAAAATCAAGTAAAGCTCTTTATCCTGTAGTGAGAGATACTTTTCGCATAACAGTCTGAGTGAGAAGATCTGCTCAATTGTACCTCGTCCTGACCTGAATCCGGCTTGCTCCTCCGCCATTTGCACTTCTATTGCGTTCTTCATCCGGCTCCTGATAATCTCCAAGATGATCTTACTTGCGTGACAGATAAGGCTTATCGTGCGGTAGTTCTCGCATTTGGTGGAGTCCCCTTTTTTTGGAATGGTAACTACAAGAGACTTAGTCCAGAGCGTCGGAAATTTTTCTGTGTCCCATATCTTGTTGCAGATCTTGTGCATGATTTGAACCATTGCTCTTCCGCCGCTTTTGATTAGCTCTCCTTCAATGTCGTCGATACCAGGAGCTTTCCGTGTCTTGATCTTCGTAATGGCTGCTCGTACTTCGCTTTCAAGAAGGTCTGGCTCTTCTTCCTCTCTCTTGCAATTAGGCCATAATTGTTCAAGAACGTCACCATCCGTTTCAATGTTTGCATTATAGAGGCCTCTACCGTATTCGTACCATCGCTTAAGAATGTCGATGTCCTTGGTGAGCAGGTTGCCATCCTTGTCTCTGATGTTGTTGCACCTTTCATTCAGCTTGACTCCTTTCTTGAGCGTTTTGACCTTTTGAAAGAGAGTGCGCATATCGTTTTTTCGGCTTGCTTCCTCTGCCTCGCAGCACTGTCTGTTAAACCAATCGTCTCGGCACTCCTCAACCTTTTTGTCTATGATGATCTTGAGCTGTGAGTATAGTTGTTTCAAATTCTCATCCTGTGGATTATTGTTCTTCATTGCCTTCACAGCTCGTCGTTGGTCAGACAGGTCGAGCACTTCGTCACTGATCCATGGGGCCTTTCTGTATCTCTTAAGGCCAATTACCTCCTCCGCTGTTCTCTTAATCGTGTCGACGGCCTCCAGTGCTTCGTCCACGTTCGTTTCTTCAACTAGACCGCAAAGCGCTTCAAAACGATTTTTTAGTTCAATCTTATAACTTTCTTTGACTTCGGGTATTTGCAGTCGTTCGATATCCACCTTCTTTGTGACCGTTCTTTTTTGGATGTTGAATCTTAACTTGAAGTTGCCCATCACAAGGTTATGATCGTTGTGCACATTCGGTACTATTGCGCTTGGGAAGCTGCGTGTGTTATGGGCACAGCTACGCCATCTCTGATCGATCATGATGTAGTCGATCATCTGCTGAGTTCGATCTCCAGGTGAGCTCCATGTCCATTTCCTTGATGGCTTGTGGTTGAACCAGGTGTTCATGATGTTCAGTTTGTTGAGCCTGCAAAATTGGAGAAGTCTTTCCCCTCTTTCATTCATTGAGCCGTAGCCAAAGTGTCCCAGCACGCCTTTCCATGTGTCGTGATCGATACCGACTTGCGCGTTGAAGTCAGGAATAGTAAAGGAGAATTAAAAGATACAGACAATGAAATAGCGGACACCCTAAAGTTACATTTTTCTGAGGTGTTTACAAGTGAGCAAGTGGATAACCTCAGAGCAGTAACAGGGACTACTAAGGAGGTACTGAGGAATGTGGAAATTGTAGAGGGAGAAGTGCTGCTCAGAATAAATAAGATGAAATCAAACAAATCACCAGGGCCAGATAATATTTATCCTCGAAGTCTTAAGGAGGCTAGCGAGTGCAGATATAAACCCTTGATGCATATTTTTAGGAAATCACTGCACACTGGAGAGATTCTGAAGGACTGGAAAATGGCAAATATCATCCCATTATATAAAAAGGGTGACAGGGCAGAGCCAAGCAACTATAGGCCAGTAAGCCTAACATGCAAGATAAAGGTAATAAAACCACCAACATTAATAATTATAATAATAATTCTTTGCATTTATATGGCACTTTTCTCACTACTCAAAGCCGTCAGCAATTGCAGGTTAAGGGCCTTGCTCAATGGCCCAACAGTGCAGAGTCCCTATTGGCATTTACGGGATTCGAACCGGCATCCTCCCGATTGCCAGTGCAGATCCCTAGCCTCAGAGCCACCACTCCGCCTTTGATTGACTAAACAATCCTGTTAAACAATACCTGTGCATATGAAAAGCCAAACCAGTAAACTGCACCCTCAAGAGCCATCTCACGGTGAGTTTATAATAACGAGTATAGGTGATATTTACAGTATGTCCTGTATTGCACATTTATATCCCTACATGATTTATACATAACTAGCAAAATATTTTCCTATTCTAGCATCTTCCATTTTTTTCCACAATGATGATCAACGCAGGAGAACAGAAAAAAAATATTAAAAACATCCACAAAAAATTTCATATTACTTGTGTCACATAATCCAGATGGCAAGTTGTCCAGTCATATTCTTACGACCTCCCAAACACTTTTGTTCTGTACCTTAATATTGTCAAATAAACAACAGAAAATGCTCCTGTGACAAAAATGGAATGTGCTGAGACACAAACGAGCATTTGAACTGTAGGTCCACCTCCCATTGGTGCGTTTGCAGTCGCATCAAAAACTGGAGTATCTGGGAATTATTTAATGGTCGTCTGTGAAATTGCACAGGTGAACTGTTAAAGCATCTCAGACCTGCACAGTTTAAAGTGAGTGAATATGCTTTCACTTGGTTTTAACTTTTAATTTGTAGTTGTGCTTATTTTTTAGTGCCATTTCTTGTTGCCATCTCATGAAACTCAATGTTAGCCAATGAATAAGCTGTTACTGGGCTAGACTCCTAACCAATGAATGAGGCTGGGAGGTGGGTCTTCAAGTCATATGCTCAGGTTTTTCATTTTTGTTCACGTGCATTTTCTAGAAATTACTTATTTAATAGTATTTTAGTAAAAGTGCATGTGTCCAGGACATTGTGAGCATATGATTGGATGACTTGACTACACTGCTCAACAATTTTTTTGAAACGTCTTGCTTCCTGAAAAGTTTTTGCTGATTGTGACAGATACCTATTGGGTATGCGCAAATATAGTTTTGGTTTTATTGCACATTTATATGTTTACTGACAGTAACATATTTAGTCACATTTATGTTTCGCATAAGCTGTTAAATTCAACAGAATTAAAAGTGTTTTGCTCCTGATTTTCTTTTGTATTCAATGTCTAGCGCATCACGTTGCAGTGTCCAACAGTAGTCAGCAAGCATTGACAGATTCCAGTTGCCCTGGTATCGTCTCTCCATCGTAGCAATGTCCTGGTGAAACCTTTCACCGTGTCCGTCACTGACAGCACCAAGATTTGCGGGGAAGAAGTCCAAGTTTAAGTGGAGGAAATGAATCTCGAGTGACATGTTGCACTTCATTGTCTTGTATGCTTTGAGAAGTTTGTCTACCAGCTGAATGGAGTTTGGGGCTCTGTAATTCCCCAGAAAATTGTCAACAACGTCTTTGAAGGCTTTCCAGGCAATTTTTTTCCGGCCCAACTAACAGATCTTTAAACCGCTTGTCACTCATAACCTGTCTGATCTGGGGGCCAACAAAAATGCCCTCTTTGATCTTGACATCAGTTATTCTTGGGAACATCTGTCTTAAATAACGAAAACCTTTGCCTTCCTTGTTCAGTGCTTTCATGAGTCCCAGTTTTATGTGAAGAGTAGGCAAAAATATCTTTGCCGGGTCGACAAGCGATTCATGTGCCACATTTTTCTGTCCTGGAACTAACTTTTTACGGAGTGGCCAGTTCTGTCTAGAATAGTGCGACTCTTTGGCATGGCTGTCCCATTCACAGATGAGACAACAGTACTTTGTAGAGCTGAGCTGCAGTCCTAGTAACAGAGCAACGACTTTAAGATCTCCACAGATATTCCAGTTGTATCTGCTCTACTGGACGTGCTTCACAACAGTTCCATATTCTCATACGTTTCTTTCATGTGTGCTGCATAGCCAACAGGTACTGAAGGATAAACGTTGCCATCGTGTAGCAGAACAGCTTTCAGGCTTAACATTGACGAAATAATGAAGAGATGCCACTCTTCTGTTGTGATCACAACCCAAGGCCAAGAACAATACTTCAATGTCACAACAGAAACAGAGACTGTTGACTTGTGCAAAAAATGTGGTTATATCATGATGTCGGCCTCAAAACACAGACATTGTCATACCTGGTGACAGCAAACACCATTCCTGCAGTCTCGAACCCAGCAGCTCGGCTTTTGCTTTTGACAGACCCAAATCTCTGACCAAATCGTTCAATTCGGACTGTGTTATCAGATGTGGATCGCCTGATGAGCACGGTTCAAAATCCGGGTCAATGTCACTGTCAGTACCCTGCATTGCAGTTTCTTCATCTGGTTCGTCTAAAGTCCAATCCTCTGGTGGTTTCGGAATTGGAAGACTGTCACCATGTGGCACGGGTCTCATTGCTGAAGGCAGATTAGGAGATTCAATTGACGACTTGTTTTTGGCAGGGAAACCAGACACATTAGTCAAACAGAAGTAACGTCACATGGTCTTTCTGTTCTTGCTATATCATCGGAACAGCAAACAGCATTGTCTTTCGAGTGCCTCTGAGCCAGGCTCTCAGACTGGCAGCACATGTCGCACAGCAAATGTGAGGTGCCCATTCCTTGTCTTGATCACCAGCCGAAATACAGATGATAAGCTTCCTTCACAAGAGCAGTCATCCAACGTCTCTGAGGTGCAAGTGTATATTCGCCACACACAGATATAGCAGAATGTATCACGGCTGTTATGACATTGACGAGACACCAAAACGTCTATAGCATCAAGCTTTACTTACTGTTCTATTGCTACAGATACTATACTTTACTATACTGATACTCTGCATACACACTGACTATCGATATTAACCAAATGAGCAGGATCGCTGTATGCAAGTCACCTGTATAGCATGCTGAGAGCATCAAGCTCCTTCAGACCTGCCCAGGATGTCAACTTCCACAGAACAGCTTCCAACCTGACCTCTGATTCCATGGCTGGACATGCCCAGGCTGCACAAACCGTTGTTGATAAGTCACATCTGGAGCGAAAATGTTTGGATACAAATAGAAGAAAAAATCAGGACAAAACTGAAATGGTACGTGATGGGTAAATGTTGATGTGATATTCGTGATCAGCACCCAAAAATCTATAAGAAACACCTATCAGTGTTCAAGAGGCGAAAACTTTGTTGTGCAGTGCTATTGGGTTATGTGAATAGAGATTGGCAAACTATGGTGGACCAAATGGCCCATTTATCTCATAATTGTTCTGATACAGTCAGTCCTTCCTAAGAAACAGCACGAAAGTAGAAAACATGAATGTTTAATACACCAAACCTTTACTGCGTATTGCAGTTCATTCGTAAACCTTTTTTTTTCCTCTTTTCATTGCAGTTTGTATGGAAGACATTTGCAGGCAAACCCAGAACCTCCCAAAAAGAACAACGACAAGTCAAAGAAGATAAGTCGCAAGCCTCTGGCAGCGAAGAATAAGTAAAGGAAGTCACCATGTTGGAATCGAAGCGTCTTGCATGTGCCTTTTTATCTGTTTCAGTACCTCAACATGAAAAGGAGCAGAAAAATAATTTGTATGTAAAAATGTTTCAACTCTCAAGACAGGATTCTGCGATGCCAGTGTTCTCTCTTGCAGTTTGTACTCACGCTTGCTTGAGTAGCTTCAAATGTTTAATTTATGCAATCTGCATTTTCTACTACTTGTTGTATTATTTTCACTTACTGTAATAATGGACACTGCCCGGAGAACACCGCTAAGCCGTTACTAACATAAAATATTCTGATAAACCTCTGAAAAAACTTTGCTGTTTTACACTGAGCAGAAATTATGGAACAAAAATGTGTGTTTCTAGTGTTAGGAGAAATATTAGGGAATAGAAAATATTGTATACTGAGTGTCACTTTTAACATTGATGGTAACTATTATTAAATGCACAGAAATATGTCCTGGTGTGCCTGTTCGGAATTTTGTGATTTACATTACCTGCTTTTCCTTTATTTTCTTTCTCTATCTAAGCGATATCTATGTTGCCTTTGGTTGTCACCTCAAAACTCTTGTGATATTCCAGCAGCCCCACTGTCAGACTCTGTATATCCATTGGGAGGATCACTGGTCCAGTTCCAGCAGCCTCACAAGACAAAGATGGACAACTTTGAATCCATGACCAGTGGACAGGCCACCGCATGAAAATGTTGACCCCAACTCAAAGCAAGTCCTCTACTCTACTCCCAGTTGATCCAAGGTTGGCTAAGCAGGGATAGCCAGGAGAAGTCGGATATCCAAGGACACCATCAAGGCCGAATCAACCTTACTAGCTAGGAGACCAGAGCCTTTGAATATTCACTATGGCATTGATGAAGGCACCAGTTCACATCGAGACCAGCCACACTTCTGATGATCCATATAGAAGACTGAGACAGCAGAAGAAGAAGAAGAAGAAGACACCCTATTTGTGTAAGGTACAGAGAATCTCTGACTTAGGGGGTTGGCTCCTTGGCCATGCAGGTTCACAAATCTAACCATGACAGACATCTTTCTTACTTTGTGTGACTAAACAGAATATGAAAGGTACAGCAGGTCCTTTACACAAAGAGATTCACCAAAGTCTACCAAAGCAAAGCTTCCACTCACACAAAGTCTCTTTAAATTCAAAATCAGTGTATGAATATTGGTGAAAAATCATGATTTAAAGGATGTGATAGAAAGTAAGGATTGACTAAGAAGAAACTCCAACAGTGAGCCATTCATGCACGGCATACGCTTCCTCTCCATATAAAATATACAACACAAGATTAATCAAATCAACGATTCTTCAATTTCATGGTCACCTTTCATAGTAGTAGAAACTGCTGAACCAGGCAGTAGAGTAAAGAATAACACACAAAGCAGCCCGTTTTTATTTTATTTATCAACTTTCACAATCCGCAGCATCAAAAGGCACATTGCGGAGTAATGACGAATGCTATGTGTGATAAAAACACAGACCAGACATCATAAAAAGGTTTGGGCCAGCCACCCGTATAATATCCCTGACTGCAAAAGGTTTTGAAAGTGACAGAGATGTTCACAATACTGAGTCCAAAACAGAACTGATTCTTTGGTGGTAAGATGGCGGCTTTAAAGGCCCATATAGGAAGTGATGTCATCGAGGGGGCCGGACCCGGAAGTGTCATCTTCTGAGGTACTGGAACCTGGCAGGATTTCTCGGGAAAGGTCTGCAGGGAACTGAGAAAGACAGTTAGTGCACCCCGCCGCCCCCTGGTCGGATGTGGTATTGCCATTACGTAAGCCCTTGAGCTGCCTCCTACTCACACGTGTGTGACATATGTAAATCAGACCTGTCAGTTGTTTTTCTATATAGCACTTTCCATCACAAAGTAAGTAGGAATAACTACAAAATCATTAAATTTAAGATGAAACATTCATTAGTGTATATGAGGAATACACAGTCAGACATACCCTGAACAGATGACATTTTGAATGTCGAAAGTTAACAAACAGTCAACAAAGTGAAAAAATCAAATGTTAGGCAATTAGAAAGCCGATGTGATGATTATTGATTGTAAAATTAATCATCAGCGGAACATAATATTTGCAGGCTTGGGAAGTAGCAGAGAATCTTGTGTATCTCGGTGCACTGATTTGTAACTACAACGTTAGCCGTGAAGAAATTCAACGTAGAATAGAAATGGTGATGATGACGTATCTAAATAAAATATATGTTGCATTTCCTGCCACAGCCTACCTCAAAAATGGCAGATAGGCCTCAAAGTTAACAAAAGCAAAACTTTCCTTCTTTACAGGTCTGGAACCTCTGAATATCCCTCACCATAGACAGCCTCGTCCCAAACCTTAATGGCAGGCTTCTGGCCTGCATAGGCCCAGAAATGGGACCAAGGGTTTAAAATCATAAAATGTCAAAAATTTCCAAAGTATCCAAGAAGGAAATGGATATCGAAAGCTTTAATGATCCCTCTGAGTGCTATTCAGAGTGTTGTTAAAGAGTGACACCATCGATATGTTGACTTGATCAGACTGTCCCTCGGCCAGGATGATATTGAGCCAAGAAGCCAATGGCAGCTTTGATGGACTTCCAAGTGTTCATGGCTGAGATTGGTGAGTCTGTACATGTGACAACCATCTGTGTGGCAGGATGGCAAGAGAGAGCTTCTTCTGAGTCTTGTTGGCACTTTGCTAATGAACACTTGAAAGATCTGATGCTACATGGTCAAACGTTTTCTGGTCAGATGAGACCAAGATTGAATTTTCTGGACTGAACTCCAAGTGTTATGTTTGTGAAAAATTAAACACAGCATACCACCCAAAGCACACCATAGCATCATGATGAGAACATTATTTTGCTGGGGTGTGTGAGGATCGGTTGATTGGTCGGGATTGATTGGAAAATGGATGCTACCAATTACACCCAAGTTTTTGTGGAAAACCTGCAGCCCTTTGACAGACAACTGAAGATGGGCACAACAACCCTAAATGTACCACCCAAAACACGCCAAGGGATAATGCAAAGGCTTAAAGTTTAGGAAAATGAATGTCCTTGAGTGGCCAAATCAAAGCCTTGACTTAAAGAGAAAATCCGTGGATGGACTTGAAGAGAGTAGACCATCACTGCTCACCACAGAATTCGACTGAACCTGGGAGCCATGGGCATACATACCCAGGTGAAGGTGGGCAAAGTTGAAGGAGACAAATGAAAGCAGACTTGTGGCCGTCTTTAAAGCAGAAGGTGGCTTTCTGAACGGTTCAGTCAGGGCATAGATCAGTTTTTCAACCCTGCTCTTCTAGTTTTTCATTTTTATTGATCAGAACTGTTATTTTTTGTTACTTAAATGTTGTGTGGCGGACGGCCGGGGGACACCCCTTCAGCATATGTTCTGGGGGAGCAAGCATGGGAGACCCAATACGTCCCCCTGGACACTAGATGGCAGCCACCCTGGGTTGCAGCGGTGCCTCAGATTCCTGCAGGGCTTCATGGGAGTTGGAGTTTGGTGCAGCCCTGTTGGGTTCCACAGGGGTGCTGCAGTGTGCAGTATTTTCGCCACACCCGGAAGTGCAGCCGGGACTCCGCAATCAAGCAGCTGGAGCACTTCTGGGCGCCTAATACAAGGAGCCAGCGGCCACCACTCCGAGAGTCTGAATCAGGAGGAGGAGGAGGACAACGCTTGCTGGGTGGAGTGGTAGAGAAGACTGCATTGTAAGTTTGTGCTTTACTTTATTTGGTGTGCTTAAATGCTTTGGACCTTAGCTGAAGAAAAATAAATCTTTCTGTTGATTTTAACACGCCTCCGCTGACAGTCTGTGTGGGGTCGAGCGCATATATAGCGCCTTTTACAGTTGTAAAGTACAACAAAGCTGGAAAAAACATTTTTAATGGGTTTTCTTGTCTAACAAAAAACTAAGTGACGATTTCCAAGAAGTCGTACGATTTTCTGTAGACACCGTATTGTATATCTGGGTGTACCCGAGTATACAGCATGGTGTCTCATTCAAAAGCTGCTGATGCAGACCCTGACTGATTCCCTACCTGAGTTAGGGGCTCTCTTACACATTTTAGGGATTAAGTAACTGCAGGGGGTTCAGCCTGCAATTCCTAAGGCCAGTTCTCTCTTCAATGTGCCAATCGGCACACAACGTGCCGACACTCTCTGGCCCCCTCATTAGTGAGTACAACCGCCTGACCCTGTAGCTGACAGCCAAGCGCAAATCTCACCGCATGCTGCACAGGCGACAACAAGGACTCCATAAAACCCACAAACGTTCGTCTCCCTTACGGCTTTGGTCGCCCTGCCCAGTCGATTCGACAGTCAGCATAGGTCAGTACTCCTGACTTACTTATGGAAGCAGATCCAACACAAGGAAACTGAAAGAGTGTCGAATCCCAAAGAGCAAACTGAAAATACAAAAAGCAACCAGAAGGTCAAAAAACAAGTATTTGGAAAAGGAACCGAAACACCGGAGCATACCTGAAAAATCCAAACCGCCAAGCCACGAAACTCTGCTGTAAGACACGTGCCGCGTTGGAAGGAGAAAAGAACCAGGAGGTGACTTTACTTCAAACGGGTGAAGCTACGATGGTTGTGAGCGCTACGTGTTAATACTTCAAAAATCCAAGTGATGTTTTTTTTATATCCAAGAACTTCTCTTGATGCTCAGATTAATTGTATGTTGCCTCAGGAAATAGCATTAATTAGGTTTGTTAATTTCATGTGATTGCACCGTCATTTTTGTACAGTTGTTAGGACTCTGCTCCCGGTTACCGGGGTACGAGATTCCATTCTCTGCCACATTCTGTAATCACTGGCACTATGATCGAGCCGTTCAGTATCTGTGATTTGGATGACAACAAAGTTCTTGTGCGCGTTACTTTTTGAAGTCAGGATTGTGATCTCACTGCTAATCTACCGGCTCCATCTGACAAATCTGACCACAACTTGATTCCCAGCAACAAGCCTGTCATTGGACAGCAAACTGTCACCACCAGAATAATGAGGACATGGAGCCTGGAGGCCAAAATGGCTCTGAATGACTGCTTCCAAGTGACAGACTGAGAAGTGACGTGTGAGTCACATGGGAACGACACTGAGGGACTCTTTCACGGCATCACAGACTATATATTGACTTTGGTGTCGACACAGCGGTCCTCTCAAAGACACTGCACTGCTTTCTAAACAACAAGCCCTGGATGACTAAGGACCTAAATGGTCTCCAAAATGAGAAGAAGAGAAGATCATTCAAATCTGGTGACAGAGGCCATGAAAAACGTACAGCGTCTGCTAAAGAAAGAGCTGAGTGAAGGAAAGGAGGCTTATAAAGCGATAAGAGAACACAAACTCACTCAGAATAACATGAAGGATGGCTGGGATGGACTGGACATCATTAAGGAACTCAAACAGTCCGGGGCTCAGGTGCTACAAGGGGATGTGGACAAAGCTAACGCCATGAAGCAATTCTTTCAAATTTTCCCTCCCACTGCCACCTTCTCCCCACACCATCGCTACCACGTCAGCTGGAATGGCCAGTGAGGAGTCCACCTCTGACCGCCAGTGTGCACCATCCATAACAGAAGACCAAGTAAGAGAGGAAGCTGCAAAGAGGAAAAGCCGCCGGACCAGATGGAGTCAGTCCTCGAGTTGTTCGGGGCTGTGCTGACCAAGTTTGTGGTGTCCTCTGTCACCTGTTCAGTCTGTCCCCAAGGCTTCAGAAAGTGCCACTGCTGTGGAGAACCTCTTGCATTGTAAGGCAGGCGCCTCTTCACCTCATGACTACAGACCAGTGGCACTCACATCTCACATCATGAAGACCTTTGAGAAGCTGGTCCTGGACTGTATGAGACCTCTTGTGGTAGACTCACTGCAGTTTGCCTAACGGACAAAGATTGGAGTGGAGGATGCAACTATCTGTCTGCTCCACAAGGTTTGACACAGCAGGCTGCACTTTGAGGTTTCTGTTTTTTTGTTTTTCGTTCAGCACCTTCAACACCATCCAGCCATCCCTGTTAAGGGGTCACCTCAGAAATACGCAGGTGGACAAGCCTTTGGTGTCCAGGATGATGGACTCTCTGTCAGGCAGACCACCGATTGTGGGATTCAAGGACTGAGCAGGCAGCACTGGAGCACCACAAGGAACAGACCTGTCTGCTTTGGTCTTCACTCCTTACACCTTCGACTAGAAATACAACAGCAGGTCAAGTCAATTGACAAAATTCTCAGATGATTCTGCTCCTATGGGGGCTATTTATAAGGGGGCCGAGACAAGGAGTCGTCAAGGGTAGAAGTTTGAGCATCACATCAGCAAACCTCAGCAAAACTAAAGGAACTGCTTATGGACTTTTGCTACACCAAAGAGCCTCCCTGTCCGGTCACTATTCAAGGAGTGGAAGTAGAGGTGAGGTGATGCAGTGCTACAGGTACTTGGGGGTCCACATCAATGACAGGTTGGACTGGTCTCAGAACACACAGGAACTACAGAAGAAAGGGCAGAGTAGACTCTTCTTCCTTAGGAGACAGCGTTCCTTTAGTGTGGGTAGTGACATCCTGCACATCTTCTGCACCTCTGTGGTGGCCAGCGTGACATGCTGGGCTGGTAACATCACTTCAAGAGAGGACCACCGAGTCAACAAGTTAATTAAATGGCAAGCTCACTTACAGGATGCACATTGGACCTCCTGGAGATCGTAGTGGAGGAGGAGAGAATGAGGACCTCACTGAGCACCATTATGAACAACGCTGCACATCCTCTCTGTGACACTTCAACACTGAGGACTCTCAGACAAGGAAATCATTCAACAGAGGTGGTCAAGAAATACAACTGGAAGTCCATCATACCAACAGCAATACACCTGAAGAGGGTCTCACTGGGACGGCTACTGCTGAGTCGTTGGTTTTCTGTTTTTGATTTTTCTTGTTTTATAGTCATACTGGTGTGAGTTCAGAACAAAGTGTACAGGATGTGTGTTTATTTATTTATTTATTTACTATTCTATCTATTTATGTTTCAAAGTATTTACAGAACTTCTGTACAAAGCCAGATTTCCCTCTGGGGACAAATAAAGATCGATCTATCATATAGTGCCCTATCTATCTATCTATCTATCTATCTATCTATCTATCTATCTATCTATCTATCTATCTATCTATCTATCTATCTATTATATAGTGCCTTTCATATCTATCTATCTATCTATCTATCTATCTATCTATCTATCTATCTATCTATCTATCATATAGTGCCTTTCCTATCTATCTATCTATCTATCTATCTATCTATCATATAGTGCCTTTCCTATCTATCTATCTATCTATCATATAGTGCCTTTCCTATCTATCTATCTATCTATCAATCATTTTTGGACATTGACTTTTTGCTCTGGCTGTTACTAAGCTACATAAAGTGTGGGATACGGGGCAGCATGTGTGTATTTGTGTGTGAGTTTTGTATTTATAGCGTTTTTATTATATTGTCCCTTTTCCTATTACTTTCTGTGCTCCTTTGTATTCTTTCTGCACACTGCAATAGAAAGTGTAGTCCCTTATAGAGCAGACCCCCCTAGAAAGGCTTGAGAAATTTCAGATCCAGCTTGGGAAAGAAGAAAGGAGAAGAGCGATTGAGCAGCCATCCTTAGGGATTTGATGGCCAACACCAGGACCTGCTGAAGGAGAAAGCCAAGAGAAAAACCCCAGAAGGAATTAAAGATGAAGAAGGTGGCAGTTGGAGGACACGTTCTGATTGGCCAGGGGGGCAGATTTGCAGGTTCCATGTATCGTTGAGGAGAATCTTAGAAAGTGACTGACCTCAGGTGAGCTCCACCTTGTCCATTTGTAGCTAAGACATGTTTATAGTGTGTGAAAGCTTGAGGCACAGTCGTCCTCTTAAACCCTCAGATCAGACGTCAGACACCAGATAAAAATCCAATTATTTATTTTATAATAATAATGTGCACCAAGCACCCTTCTCTCCACAATACTCATAAATCAATAACCAATACAATAACCAATCCTCCACTCCCAGACGCGTTGCCACCCTTCCTCCCAGCTCAGCTCAACGTCTGGGATTTCCCATCGTCCTTTTATATTCCCTGACCCGGAGGTGTTCCTGTCCAACAATCCCACAAGTCCTTATAACTTCCGGGTCAGGATAAAAGTCCTTTTCCTCAACCCGGAAGCACGTCGTTTCTTCCTGTCATGTGATCATGACGCACTTCCGGGTTATAGGACACGTAAGAGTCCTTGAGCCTCCCTGCAGTGTCCTCTGGTGGGCCCCACGGTGTGCAGCAGGGTTGGGAATAAAAACTCCATTGTCTATAATTCCTTGCTGGTCTTCGGGGCACTTCCATGCTACAAGGAGGACTCCATCTAGCGGCCTGGGAGTATTGGCCGGGGTAAATGGCCGGCCATCCCTCACAAGTGAAAGAACTGATTTTGGAATCTGAAATGGCCAGCACTCATGAGGTTAAGGGTTTAGTGGCCCAGGACAAGTCACAGTTGAAGTTTAAGATGTTGAGTGAGGTGATCCTTTTTATGTTAGAAGTGCTGTATATGTTTTTGTTTCTTTTGTCGTCTATAACTGATCTGCCATAACCTTAGGAGTGGGGTGTTTAATAAGGGAAAATCGAGACCAAGTACTGCAGGAAAGGCTTTAGACTCCATGACTATTGTGGCCACCAGTTAGGTGGGCCACAACAAGTGAAAAGAGTTAGGAAGAGCTGACATGGGTGTGCTGTTTGCATTAACGTCCTTCTCGTTTCTTCTCCTGCTCCCACTCTTTCTCTTTTTCCTCTCAGCCTTTGCGGAGTACAAAGAAGATGTTGATGTGCAGACAAAAGATCCGAACATGAAAGGAAATCACAAGTAACAATCATCTGTGGTCAAATAGCTTTAGTCCAAAATCAAGTTGAAATCCAATTTTTCAGGAATTTTACCCAAAACCGTGAACATTGAAATTTCTGCATTGCCATTTACAACGAGAACAGTGCAGTGACGTCACACTAGTGCCACTGGCCTGCCAACAGCTCTGTCACCAAACCAACATCCCAAACAAAAGTCTAAAGTGGCGTCCCAGTGATGTCACAAGCGCAATATTAACCATAGTGAAGATTCAACAGAATTAAATGTCATCAATCAGAACGTCTAGAAGTTCTACAGTGGATGACTTCTGACAGCAAATTTACATTTTTAGCAAAGGCAGGGAAATAAGCAATTGATGCAAATCTCGTATCCCAGACTCCCCTCTGTCTATCATGTGACAGCTGCACAACAACTATCGCTATGCAACAGACCTGGATGGGAGGGGCCTGGGACAGGAAGGACTAGGAGTGGAGGCCCCGCCCACAGGTGGCAGCCCTGTGGTGTATGAAGTGACTTAATATTTGGGTTCCTGTGGCTTTGACCCTACGGTGCCCCCTATTGAGACCCGTTTCAGCCTCTCAACATCCGCCTAAGTGCCTCATCTCTTCAGACCTCTGCTGTGGCTTCTGCTTAGATGGCAGGATTTGGGCACCGGTGTCAGGGCTGATGTCTTCACCCGTAGAGCTGGGCCGCACCACACGAGTTGCGCTGGAGTGTAATTTACAAAAGGGCCGTGCTGGGGAAATATTTCATTAGCGGAAAGTTAATTGAGTGCTTTGGTCAACGGTTTTGAAAGCTTTGAACGCGATCAATATGCTCAAGTGCTACATAACCGCCATCGACAAGCAGCGAGGCGCCGGCTTCACGGCCAATCAATCCTGATGACTGCACAGGCGGGCGGCTCAGCTTCGTTTTCTATTCACTCGGCTCTCCTCGTCCGCCGATGGCAGAATACAACTATGGTTAGAAATTGTAAGAGCGCTTCACTTGTGATGCTCCATTATGTCACCTTGTCCTGTCACACCTGTTCCCAAACAGTCCCCCAGACTGATGTTTACTCGATGATGTGTTTGGGTTAAAAGCGTCTGCTAAGCAAATTCATGTAAATACAAATGAACTGGTGGGCCGCCCAGCAACATTGACTTGTGTGATTTATGGGCTTGAAGGGTGCAGAGGATGAGATGAGGGAGAAAGTGACACGGTGCTTTGGAGATCTGAGTCTTAGGGGACAGCTGTGGCAGTGGTGACAGTGACAGAGGGTGACGTCACCACACACGGACAGACTTCTCCGTTTAGCTCACACCGCAAAGCACTTGCCTGTGAAATTCACATCATTCACAAATTAATAATTAATAAACAGTTTAATAATGAATTATTTAAATAAATTAATAATTAATTAAATGAATAATAATTCAAAATTCACACAAATTCACAGCTCCCCACCGACACAAATCTTCAAACTGAGGGGCTTCCTGGTGCGAGTCCACAGCAATTCACAATTCCGCATACAAATCCCAGGAGCCCTTTAGAGCCGTAAGAAGATTTAATGGCACTGAAGTGACATCTGTGACGAGGAACGTCAGGAGGGCACGGAGTTCAAAAGCAGAAAGGAGAACAGTGGCTGGTGGGAGACCACCAGATCAGCCCTAGCGAGGAGAAGAATCATCTGTCAGATAAGAAAGTGTCACCGGAAGTGCGATGAGCGTGAAGGACAAGCGGTCACAATGGACCAGGAGATCGAACCGACCAGAAACTGTGGAAGATCATCGGTGCCGAAATCAAATGCAATCCAACGTGTAAACCACTTTGCGATGCAAAGCGTGTGATCGTGTCGTCATTAGAAACGTTTCTACCAAATGACCGATTTGCTTTTCACTGCGGCGTGATGTTTTTCTATCATGTGACACTAAAGCACATTACGTTTGAATTTCTGTCCTTTGCCTGCGAGTCATCACTAAAAACAAGGCAGACGTCTTGCACTTTGCCTTTTGAATTGATGACGACATGTTAGTCAGGCGAATGAAATCAAACGACCAATCAGCATCAGCAGCTGGGGTCAGAGGCCTTCATTGAGGTCCTAACGTGCA
Source organism: Erpetoichthys calabaricus (assembly GCF_900747795.2). Classification (NCBI taxonomy): domain Eukaryota; kingdom Metazoa; phylum Chordata; class Cladistia; order Polypteriformes; family Polypteridae; genus Erpetoichthys; species Erpetoichthys calabaricus. The sequence continues at coordinate 3,632,306 of NC_041399.2, forward strand.
GACGTTTCACTGTTTGCTGTTTCTCAGTGTGTCGCACGACATTCGCTTTGGCGTCGTTGGCTTTTTAATTCCCAAGTTGACCCTCGTGCCGGGTGGATTTTTCGTTTTTTTTTCACTGTCACCTGCGTCCTTCACTTTTTTGTGGTAGTGTTCCTGTCTCGCCTCTTGGCTCGTCCATTCTCGCTCCATTTTGACTTCCTGGTTACGTTTGGTCCCCTCTGCTGTTTGCCATTTTAATCGATTGGGTGCTAAACGTGTCCCGAGATGCCAACAAACACAGGAATGGTGTTTCAGCCACAGAGGAGCAGAAGATACCCACATCTGGAGTTTGCTGACAACTTTACCCTTTTAGAGAGTACCGGACATGAACCGACCGCTGCCACCGAGCATCTCCAAGACGTTGAGTTCAAGATAAGCTACGACAATCGCAACGCTGTGCTGATCGGCGTGACAATGGAAGTGCCAAGCCGTTACCCCTACATGAGGACAGGATTGTTGAGATTGTATGTGACTTCAAATATCTCGGTTCGTATGTGACGAGCGATGGCTCAGTACTAAAAGAAGTGCCTACCAGATTGGCCAGAGTTCCTCCACCACCTTCACCTTTGGTACGATGGACAAACTCTGGAAAGATTGCGAAGCAGCGGTCCATCACAAAATATGGCTCTGTAATGTACTGACCGACGGCTGCCAACCAATGGGATCTCACACAAGTCATGGAACACCAAAGAGAAGCAAACGAGCAGCGATGTCTGCGGCACATCCTCAGGATTAACTGGGCAAGGAAAATTATGAATACTGAGGAACGAACAAGAAGAGCAGCAAGTGGCATAACAAGGCAGAAGTGACGACGGTGGCTGGATAACAAGCGAATAGCACGGGCAGACCACAAACTCGCTGGGATGTCATCATATGAGCGGATTTGGCCTTCCTCGGATCATCACTCAAAGCCACAAAACAAGCTGCTAAAAACCGACAACATTGTGTCAGCTGTCAATGTGGCAACACACACGGCTCAATGAGGATGATGATGATCATGATGAGGATGATGGTGTCATAGAATTAAAGGAGTGCCACAACTGACAAGAGTGGTCCCACAGACAAAAAAAAAAAAAAAAAAAGAATGCAAAACTTGATCAGAGCCGGCCATCTAAACTGAGCGATCAGGGGAGAAGGGCCTTACTCAGGGAGGTGACCATGAACCCGATGGTCACTCTGTCAGAGCTCCAGAGGTCCTCTGTGGAGAGAGGAGAACCTTCCAGAAGGACAACCATCTCTGCAGCAATCCACCAATCAGGCCTGTATGGTAAGAGTGGCCAGACGGAAGCCACTCCTTAGTTAAAGGCACATGGCAGCCCACCTGGAGTTTGCCAAAAGGCACCTGAAGGACTCTCAGACCATGAGAAAGAAAATTCTCTGGTCTGATGAGACAAAGATTGAACTCTTTGGTGTGAATGCCAGGTGTCATGTTTAGAGGAAACCAGGCACCGCTCATCACCAGGCCAATACCATCCCTACAGTGAAGCATGGTGGTGGCAGCATCATGCTGTGGGGACTGGGAGACTAGTCAGGATAAAGGGAAAGATGACTGCAGCAATGTACGGAGACATCCTGGATGAAAACCTGCTCCAGAGCGCTCTTGACCTCAGACTGGGGCAATGGTTCATCTTTCAGCAGGACAACGACCCTAAGCACACAGCCAAGATATCAAAGGAGTGGCTTCAGGACAACTATGTGAATGTCCTTGAGTGGCCCAGCCAGAGCCCAGACTTGAATCTGATTGAACATCTCTGGAGAGATCTTAAAATGGCTGTGCACCGACGCTTCCCATCCAACCTGATGGAGCTTGAGAGGTGCTGCAAAGAGGAATGGGCGAAACTGGCCAAGGATAGGTGTGCCAAGCTTGTGGCATCATATTCAAAAAGACTTGAGGCTGGAATTGCTGCCAAAGGGGCATCGACAAAGTATTGAGCAAAGGCTGTGAATACTTATGGACATGGGATTTCTCAGTTTTTAAATTTTTAATAAATTTGCACAAACCTCAAGTAAACTTTTTTCACGTTGTCATTATGGGGTGTTGTGTGTAGAATTCTGAGGAAAAAAATGAATTTAATCCATTTTGGAATAAGGCTGTGACATAACAAAATGTGGAAAAAGTGATGTGCTGTGAATACTTTCTGGATGCTCTGTACATCAGCAGCCATTGGAGCCGGGCACGCTACTATTGGTGCAGACTGGAGAGATTGGCATACGGTCCACCGATACACGGAAGTGAAACAAGTAGTCCTGAAGTATTTGGCAGCTATTATATAATATTAGTGATCTTTTTTGTTTTGTTTTATTTTTTTTTCATTGTTGAGCTTCCTAGACACCCCAAAGGTAGAAAATCTCACAAAATAATGTTTCCCATAAAAATAGAAAATCCAGGGCTGAAAGGGTTAATCCTCTTCCATCAGTAATTTATAAACACGATGAAGTCCTACCTGAACGTTGAGATAGTTTACATTGTAAATCTACTCTCCAATGTGTGTCCAGTCCCTCGGAGCAATCTGATTGGTCAGCTTGACTTTGGTGACGCCAGCGTGAGACGCACTTCGAGAGCGTCGTCTTCAAACATGCAACGCGTAAAACCGCAAAGGTGCCTCGAAAATAACAAGAGAGTCTGAGAAGCAGGCGTTACAGGAACACGCTCACGAGAGGGACCACCGGTACGTGTAGGGCAAAACAAAGCAAACATTATTAGCTGTCTTCAACAGGAACTGTCGCTAGAATAAAAATGAACTGCAAAAAAAAAAAAAAAAAAATGACCATGTCATGCATGAGCACTTGGGGGCCATCTTCAACGATACCACTCCAGACCAGGAGGGGGCACCAACACTAACACTCTTGTAGCAGCACGACTTACACTTCCTTCAACTCCCAGCAGTCCCTGTAGTGTTACACCATTGGGTAGCTTCAGAGTAACTGGGGTTGCCAGGAATTAGGTGCTCTCTTTAAAAAGAAGCCATGAAGGCGCCGAGGGGTCGCGGCCCTCCAAGTTTATTTGTTTCTACGCCTCACAGGCTCTACTGGATTACAGTTTCACTCCAGATGTATGTGCTTGTCCTGTGCCTGCCTGTCCGTGTGATTTCACCTTCGTCTGGAAAGCATTGCTGTAACTGACGCTCCCTCACCGTGCAGGTCATGTGCCTCATTCTGGACTCCGTGAGCAACACAAAGGACCCTCTGAAGGAGTCCAGTCTTCGTCTCAGGTCACTGGATAGCGTCCATGTCTCACAAACAGGAAGCACCAGGACTCTAAAGACTTGGACCTTCGTCTTTTTGCAGATATCGGGAGCGCCACACACCCCTTACCAACGACCTCATGACCCCCCCATGCTCTCCCAATCTGCCTACTGCCTTCATAGGAAGAGTCACCAGAGTCATGAATGTCACTGCCATGGTAAGTAAACCTCTCGACTCGACTCTCTCCGCAGACAGACACACTGCTGATGGCCGTGTCCAAGATGTAATTAAGGGCCTGGCTCTTGGTTTTTATCAGGACCCTCACAGGCTCAGACACTCAGACTCCTCACTCAGTCTCGATTGCCCCGATCAGAGCCTCCATTGACTTCACGAAGATCACAGCATCGCCAGCAAAGTCGAGATCAGTGAATTTCTCTTCACCAACAGATGCCCCACAGCCACTGTACCCCATGACCTTGACCGACACCCAGTCCATACAAGCGTTGAACAGAGCAGGAGCAGAACACACCTCAGACAGACCCCAGAATCAACTGGGAAAAACACAGAGGATCTGCCTCCACTCTGCATGGCACTCACAGTACCAGTGGACAGGCCAACCATGATATCCAGCAACCTCGAGGGGATTCCGCAAAGTCTCAGGATGTCCCACAGGGCCACAGCTCGATCAACTGAGTCGAACGCTTTATGAAAATCAACAAAGGCTACAAAGAAACTCTGCCGATATTCGCGTTTGCGCTCCATGAGAACCCTCAGTGCCAGGATGCGGTCGATGGTAGACCTCTTAGGTGTAAAACCAGACTGTTCCGGTTGCTGGTAGGTGAGCAAGTGATCACGGATCCTATTGAGGACGACCCTACCAAGGACCTTACCCGGCACCGAGAGCAGTGTTATCCCCCTGTAGTTGCCACAATCCAGGTGATCAGCCTTCCTTCCCTTTCCAGACAGAGACGACGAGTCTCGTTTTCCAGTCAGTTGGGATGATGCCAGTCTCCCAAATGGAAGCAAAGATTGCTTGCAATGCCAGGAGGTCAGCCTTACCATCAGCCTGGAGAAGTTCACCCCGGATACCACAGATCCCTGCAGCCTTCCCTACCCTCAGCATCTCAGTGAGACTGGGGGGTTCACAGCTAATTGGAGGATCAGCCTCAAGAACCGAGGACCCAGAGTTGATGAACGTCCTGACCGGAAGATCAGCTTTGAACTGCCCAGGGGTCACAACTGCAGTGTCATCTGTAAGGACCGTTCCTTCAGCCGCCCTGACTGTGATCATATTCGGATGTGTGTAATGCTTCGATTCCTCTGTAAGCAGGACGGGTGTCACTAGCCCACCGATGGTGTGTCACCTGCTCACAGGTTCCTCTCACAAACGCCTCCTTTTCTGCCCTCAGGGCCCTCCCTACCATCCTCTTCAGTTCACAATATTTCTTGAACTCTTGTTTTTTTTTTCCTGGGTTGTTCTCCTTAAATAACTTTGACGGCCCACCCGCAGTCAGCGCACCTTCCAGGATGGCATCAAATGGTGGATGGCACCCTCACTTTCCCAGCGGGCCAACTGAACGTCATTTTCCGGGCACCTGTGAATTCACGAAGCACAAGCCCCCCTGGCGTCTGAAGCAACAGGCCGAGGGTAAGCAGACTTAAAGCATGGAGTTTGTGGTACAAGTTTTAAACATGAGCAGGTCCACGGCGCTCCTGCTTTTGGTTGTTTTTATGTTTTCCACAGTTTGATTGATAAAAATAAATTCTGACAAAAAAAGTGCGATTTTCTGAAAAGTCGACAGCCTTACAGCCTTGAGGAAAAGAAGACTTCACGGTCAAAGGAGTTCCAGTTCTCGATCTTGTAGAGCAGCGGTGCGAGTGCCACTCGCCCTTCCCATCACAGAAGCTTCAGGAGAGGACTGCTTGGCACTCCAGTGACTCTGGACCGCCTTAATGGTCTGTGGAGCATCAACTGGTGTGGAAAACTGAAACGGAAGACTTAACCCTGGGTGTCTGTGAAGGGTGTGGTGGTCACACGAGATGAGCAAAACACACAGATTTCATTTTGCCTTCAGTTTTTGCCAAAATTTTTGCTCATTGGTAACCATTGGTGCCCAAAACAGGAGGTGCCATAAGAACCATCAGAGCTGATTGAAAGCCTTCAGTATGTCCAGCCTGATTTGGGTGGTCACCTGTGCCACTGATGGATAGCCGATGTTCTTTGCGTTCATTTGGTTCCCCGTGTCCAGTCGTGTTTATATCTTCACCAGTGAAATGGCCAGATGGCAGTGAACTATGGACTGACCTCCCACCCAGGGTTGCTCCTGATAGACCCTTTATTGCAGGTGGGCCTCTGGGCACCATGTCTGCCCAGTCAATGCCACGGGTACATCCAGTGTGTCGACCTTGTGCTGAATCCTCGTGCTGTTTTTGGTTGTGATCCTGTAGCTGATGGATTTGGAAAAAGCATAATGAGGACATGAAAAGTTACTGATGATTGATCGCTCAGCAGAGATGTGCTGCACTTGCTGAGGGGCCACTAAGTCTGTCACCTTCACCTCCCGACAGTTGTACCACCTGAGAGGCCACAAACAGGAGGCCACACAGACTGAGGACAGTGGCAGTGACAAGCGGCTGAATGGCCAGCAACCAGTTGAGATGCTTACCGGTGACGGAGCTCACTGTGTGGTTACGTTCATCAGCAGGGGCATGTGACAGCACAAAATGGCCGCAAAAGGTGACAAAGTCCACTGTGTGCAGGCCTACAACTTCTGTGTGCTCATCTGCGTCAAAAGTAGTTTGCTGTTCTTGTACAGTAAGTGAAAAATGGAAGTCGTTAGATGAAATATACTGTAACTGAAATCCATCTGAAGAGAAAAATGTGGGGGTCTTCTGTGCACGTCCAAGTCTGCTGAATCGCCATCGTTGATTGACAGGCGCCTGTCCAGCAAGTAGCACAGCAGTTCACCCCCAAACTGGTGGCCAGTTTATACCACCTTAGGCGAGAGCCAAAGTGGACCATGAAGATCGCTGATAATCGAAAAGGAGACATTAATATCAAAATTAAATTAAAATTACAACATGGATATTAAAAAATCGGAGATTAGGCGACTACTTCAATGAACAACGAGACTGGAAGGGAGCCCACCAGCTAGCGGGAGGCTGCAGTAGAAGACCAGAATGGTGAGGAGAGTCCAAAGTAGAGCAAAGAGGGGGACTTGGAACTGAAGAAGAGTAAACCAGGGAGGAATGAGAGAAAGAGACGAAAACAAGATTAAGAGGAGACGGGACTGAAGATAGCATGTCAGGTTATATAGCGCCTTGATGTGTGGAGAACAAGTCCAAGGAGGTTATACACTTTAACATACTGGTGAGGCCTCATCTGGAGTCCTGGGTGCAGTTTTGGTCTTCAAGCTACAAAGAGGACATAACAGCACAAGAGAAGGTCCAGAGAAGAGCGACGAGGCTGATTATGGGGGGCTACAGGGGATGAGATGAGGAAAAGATCAGAAGAGCTGAGCCTAATGCTTGAATTAAGTTTAGGTCTTGTCAGGTCTCAATATACACATGGAGGTCTGAAAATCGAGAGTCCACCATGAGGAGGATTTAGGAGTCATAGTGGACTCAATGGCTTGTCTGACAGTTGATAGCTTAAAGAAGGCTACCAGAATGTCAGGTTATATAGCGCCTTGATGCGTGGAGTACAAGTCACAGGAGGTTCTGCTCAATCTTTATAACACACTGGTGAGGCCTCATCTGGAGTCCTGGGGGCAGTTTGGGTCTCCATAAAGACATAGCAGCACAAGAGAAGGTCCAGAGAAGAGCAACTCGGCTGATTCAGGACTACAGGGGATGAGAGATGAAGATTCAAAGAGCTGAGCCTTTACAGAGATGAAGAGGAGACCTGACTGAAGTGTTTAAAATGATGAAGTGAATCAGTCCCGTGGGTTAAGATGGTGACTTTAAAATGAGGTCCTCAAGAACATGGGGACACAGTTGGAAACTTATGAAGGGTGAATTTCACACAAACATTAGGAAGTTTTCCTTCACTCAGAGAACCGCAGACTGGTGGAATGAGTGACCAAGTAGTGTGGTGGACAGTCGGACTTTAGGAACCTTCAAAACTCGACTTGACGTTATGTTGAACATTTGAGGGGAGTACGAGATGATTGGACCAGATGGCCTGTTCTCGTCACAAATGTCCTAATGAGTGCCTCTTCATTTTCACCTGTTATGTAGCGCCTTTCATATCCATTGACTGTGATGCTTTTCAGTTCAATCTGTCATGCAGTGCCCTTTTGTTTCTATCTGTAGAGCCTTATCTTATATAGTGCCTTTCTGCCTGTATGTTTGTATCTTATATACTGACTTTAACATCTGTTTATCATATGGTGCCAATCTATATATGCTTATTTTATATAATTATTTTAAATGTTACTTTTTCATTTCTACCCATAAACCCCTGTTTGGTATCCCATCTGTCAAATCTCTTTCATATAGTGCTTTTCATATTTAATATATAGTGCCTTTCATCTATCTATGTGTCTGTCTGTTTATTCTTATTTTATGTTGTGCTTTTCAAATCTCTCTCTGTATCGTATGCTACTCTTCACATGTGCCCATCCTATTGTGTCTTTTTTATTTCTAGCTTATTTCTAGTTTATATAGTGCCTTTCAACTCTGCATTTTATTTTCTGCCTTTCACATTTCTCCATCAATCATAAAGTACGTTTCTGTTTCTTTGTATCTCCTTATTTTATATACTGTAGTGCCTTTCTTATCTTTCTAGCTGTCTATAAAGAGCCCCTTGCCTTGTTAATTTACTCCTAATATCAGGCGTCAATTAAAATAACAATTACAACAACTGGACTGGAAAAATGTTGGGGTGACAACTGGGTCACCCCGTTTAATAACAATTACAGAAATTAACAAAAGTGGTGCACAATGGCACCATGATAAAACTTAAATGCCCACAGCAAGGAATCTTTGTCAGACGCCATTTTGTGTGAATGCCCCGCCTTTATACACCTCTGACTGGGAGGGGCGGAGCCAATCGCCCTCATTGACTGTCAAAAAGGCGACACCATTAACAACAGCGCCCCCTCTCGTCCCAGAGTGGGACTGCTCACCCAAAATGATTCAGGAGGGCAATCCACAGACACACATACCTGACACTCCTGATTTAAAAAGGCTGCCCCTTCACACCCTTTTCCCCTTTTGCTCTCTTTGGGGGTCCACGGGCTCTTTTCATTTGACCATAAACACCACTGTGCACACACTACGCCATTGCAGCAGTCAGACTACAGGGGGTCAGCTGTATCACCTGTACCGATGAGATGTGGGGTCATGGCTGTCATTGGAGTGGCAAGGAAACCTCACTGGCGATGGCTGTAAATGCGGAGCAGGGGGTTTCCTCATTTAAACAAGTTGAATTCGTATCTCATTGGGGACGATACCCGGTGGTCCAGTCAATGCCAGTGTAGCCTGATTAAAATAGTCAAGAAAGAAACTGAGCACATAGCAAAGACAGCAGAACTGGGCAGCCATCAAAGATTCATACAACAGTAGTGATGTCAGAGCGGCTCCACCTATAGTAGTAGAGATATCAAGGTGGCTCCTCCTTCTGTGGCTCCATCCACCAACAGCATTAATGTCAGAATTAAATGGAGCTTCATCTTCAGCAGCAGTGAAAGCAGGGTGGCCCCGCCTCCTTTGGCTCCACCTACAGCATTAGTGCTGTCAGCATGGTCCTGACTTCTGTGGCTCCACCCACAAAAGTAACATCAGGTTACCCCCACCTTCTGTGGCTCCTCCCATAGCAACAGTGACATTATGATGGCCACACTTCCTGGAGCTCCACCCACAGCAGCAGTGATGTTTGGTTGGCCCCACCTCCTTTGGCTCCACCTACAGCCTTAGTGCTGTCAGCATGGTCCTGACTTCTGTGGCTCCACCCACAAAAGTAACATGTTGCCCCCACCTTCTGTGTCTCCACCCACTGCAGCAGTGGCATTATGATGGCCCCACTTCCTGGAGCTCCACCCTCAGCAGCAGTAATGTAAGGGTGGCCACACCTTCTTTGGCCCTGCCTACAGCATGGTCCAGACTTCTGTGGCTCCTCCCACAAAAGTAACATTAGGTTGTCCTCCTCTTCTATGGCTCCACCCACAGCAGCAGTGATGTCATGCTGCCCCCACTCCCTGGAGCTCCACCCTCAGCAGCTATGATGTTTGGGTGGCCCCGCCTCCTTTGGCTCCACCTACAGCCTTAGTGCTGTCAGCATGGTCCTGACTTCTGTGGCTCCACCCACAAAAGTAACATCATGTTGCCCCCACCTTCTGTGGCTCCACCCACTGCAGCAGTGGCATTATGATGGCCCCACTTCCTGGAGCTCCACCCTCAGCAGCAGTAATGTAAGGGTGGCCACACCTTCTTTGGCCCTGCCTACAGCATGGTCCAGACTTCTGTGGCTCCTCCCACAAAAGTAACATCAGGTTGTCCTCCTCTTCTGTGGCTCCACCCACAGCAGCAGTGACATTATGATGGCCCCACTTCCTGGAGCTCCACCCACAATAGCAGTGATGTCCGGGTGGCCCTGCCTCCTTTGGCTCCACCTATAGCCTTAGTGCTGTCAGCATGGTCCTGACTTCTGTGACTCCACCCACAAAAGTAACATGTTGCCCCCACCTTCTGTGGCTCCACCCACAGCAGCAGTGACATTATGATGGCCCCACTTCCTGGAGCTCCACCCACAATAGCAGTGATGTCCGGGTGGCCCCGCCTCCTTTGGCTCCACCCACAAACTTCACAGAATGGACTCACATTTAAAGACACAAATCAAACATATTGGAAAATACACAAAAACCACCAGGAAACATCAACATGCAGATCCATATGTAACTCAAGTCACCTGCTCACCTGGACTTGGTGACAAACCCCTCTGCCATAATGTCCCCATCTCCAAGAGCTGTCCCAGCACCAGGGCCCTACCTGAGTCGCGGACCATTTGCTCTTTCCAGTGAATTCTAAGAATCGACTTGTGAGCTGAGCACCAATGAGCAGGAGTGCAGTAGTGTGGGTGCGTCACGGCGTCACCATGTTTGAGATGTTTAAAGTGAAAGTGCAAGGACCACCCGTCTGATTCTGGATTCTCGTAATATGATTTTGGGTCCGAGCGGAGTCATTACTGGAGATCTCTCCATCACCGATGGCTCTCTAGTTCATCACACAAGGGCAATACAACAATGACGCCTGTAAGTGGAATGTCATATAGCGCCCTGAGAGGCACAGGGCTACCTGGACAACACGGCCATAAAGGCAGAAGCTAAGAGGAGTCAAGTGGCATGTGAAGGAACATCACCAGGTAAACAAACAGCACTGTAAGTAATGGAGCCAATCAGGACTCACCGAGTGCTGTGAAAGGCGCTATATAAAGAGCTTTATTATGAATAAAAAATTAAAATCAGAAATAGATGGACTGTCGCATCATCACTTGTAGGATAAATGCAATTCATTCCAAAGGTACTTAAGGAAAGGACCCCCAAAAGGTGCTGCCACCTGGTCAGGGCCCCCTGCTGATATAAACCCAACGCTGCAAAGTGCAACATGAACTTTCATCTCGGCGACTTCTGACAGAGTAAGACACAGCAGGATTTGAGGTAAAAGTGGACCTGATGGTCCAAGCGAAGGCCTAACTGGACAGCAGACTGAGAAAGTCTTGAGACCCTCCACTTGTACCCACTTTGACTGTGGTGGAGATTTCATCTGAAGTGGAGTCCACCAGTCGACCCTCAGTAACCCATGATGACAAAGTGACAACATGGAACCAGAAAGCTTTGCAAACGTATTAAGAATCAAAACCTGAAATCTCTCATTCCTAGAAGACCCTCGCAGTGGCACTCTGGTCCATCCTGTTGGCTTCACTGAACTTCATTGTAGTCCACCTGAAACTGAATTTAGTGGGCTTCATTGACAAAGGTAGACATGTACCTCTGTCCCACAACGTCAGGACAAAAACCTGGCCATGGAGTCCAGGGGGCTCTCTGTAGACCCCTGTGATCAAATTGGGCTGAGGCCCAACTTCTAAAGCTTCAAGTGCCCCCAAGAGCACAATGGCATCAAGAATTGTGGGACGGAAGACATTTAGCTCCTCCACGACTCTTCCTAGAGTGGGCTGTCCAGCCACACTGAGAAACCCAAGAAGAGGGTCCGCATTCTGGGATGTGACCGAGAGGCCAATGGCCACTCTGACAGAGCTACTGAAGTCCTGTGCTGAGACAAGAAGATCATCTCAGCTACACCACGTCTGTCAGACCGTCATGTCGATGGGGCTGGAAGGAGGCCACTCCTGAGCTCAGGGCGTTTCACACTCAACTTGGGGGGCTCTAAGAACGGGTGGTCTGGAGAATCAAAAACTCCAAGCACTCGGTCTGATGAAGACCAGGCACCGCTCGTCACCTGTCTAATGCCATCTCTACACTGATGCCATGCTGTGGTGATAAGGAGACCCTTCAGAATCGAAGGAAAGAGGAACGCAGCCAAATACAAGAGAGGTCCTTGGAGAAAACCTGCAGCTCCAGAGAGAGAGAGCACACCACCTCAGACTGGGGTGACGGCTCAATGACCAGACAGTGCAGGAGTGGCCTGGGGACAAGTCTCCCTCTGAGGGTCCTCGAGACTTCAACCCTGAGGAGGGTCCTGAAGATGGCGGTTCACAGACGCTCCCCATCCCGTCAGATGGAGCTTCGGAGGATCAGAATGGGATCAGCTGGCCAAATGTGGGAGTGCAAAGCTTGTAGAGACTTCGCCAAGAAGACCCCAAGCAGGAATTGTTACGTTCTGCAAAGTACTGAATTAAGAGTCTCGGTGCTTCAAGGAACGACAGATCAGAAGACAGTTATCTTCACTTTGGGGGGGCGTCAATGGACAAAAATGACAAACGTTTGGGTTTCAAATTAAATCAATAAAAGTGTGCAGAAAGTGAGGGGGTCTCAAGACTTTCACAGTCCACCCACTGCATTATCATTGTTGTGATTAACTTTACAGTTTATTATTGTATTGTGTGTGTGTGTGTGTGTGTGTGTGTGTGTGTGTGTGTGTGTGTGTGTGTGTGTGTGTTTATCATGATGTTCATTTTTACCTAAAGTGGTCTGCTAGCTCAGTGATTGTGCTGCTCCTTCACTAATCCCTCACATGTGTGCAGTTTGCGTGCTCTCCCCGTGTCTTTGTTGGTTTTCCTCTCACGTCGACAAAGACACGCCAGTCGTGGTAATCCAAAGCGGTCCGACTCTGAGTGGCCGTCTCGTCCCGGGTTGTGTCCTGCCTCGTGCCCAGTGCTGCTGCGAGAGGCTCCATCTTGACCCCATAAGCAGCCCTGGACTGCGTTAAAGGAGCTGCCCGTGACGCTGAGCTGTAGTCACAGCTTGAATTGTGCTACATGAATTATTAAGAGCGTCCTGCAAACTGAACTCATCTTCTTCTCATTTTTGGTTTCAGGTCTGCCACCGCGGCCTGGTCAGATGTCCACAGGGTCAACTTACTGTGTGACCCCCACGGGCCACCCAAGAAAATGCGGAACCTGCTGAAGTAAGCGTATGAAGCATGGAGAGAGCACCTCACCTGGCAGCTGCCACCTCATTAATTCAACAGTTAAGTAAAAGGCGCTATATGAGATGATGGTGTTAATTGCATGTGTCAGCCGCTGTATAAACAGCTGTGTTATTTGCTTCTTCAAACAGCTCAGAGTGTAAGGCACTATATATAAAGTGACCTTGTAATCCATCATTTTCCAACCCGCTGAAACCAAACACAGGATCACGGGGGTCTGCTGGAGCCAACACAGGCAGCAAGGCAGGAACCAATCCCGGGCAGGGCGCCAACCCACCGCAGGACCTTGTAATCTCACTATTAAATAGTTCAATGTGTAAGGCACTATATAAAATGACCGTTGTAATTGCATTGTTAGAGGGTTCAGTTTGAAAGGCGCTCTATAATGTAACCTCATTAGGGTCTAATAAGCAACATTGAATGGTTGTGCTATTCAAAGTATATTATTAAGCCGTTTAGTGTGCAAGGCGCTATATAAATGGACCTTGTTAATTGCTGTTTGAAACGGCCCAGTGTGTAAGGCGCTACTTAAAAATATCCTTGTTAATTGCAATCGGTAAATGAGCTGACATGTAAGGCGCTATATAACTCGGAGTTTGTTCGTTGTTTCCTTAAACGTTTGAGATCGCATTGTTAGACGGCTCGGTGCGTGAGGCAGCACATGAAGTGGCCGCGCTCATCGCGCCATTAAACGATTCACTTTCTGCGGTGGGCTGGCGCCCTGCCGGGGGGTTTTGTTTCCTGCCTTGCGCTCCGTGTTGGCTGGGATTGGCTCCAGCAGACCCCCGTGACCCTGTAGTTAGGATATAGCAGGTTGGATAATGGATGGATGGCTGGATGGCTGGCTGGCTGGACGATTCGCTGTGCAAGGCGCTGTGTGACTTGAGAACAGACTGGCATGTAAGGCGCTATATGGCTGAACTTTGTTAACTGCTGCTTTAAACGGCTCTCCATAGAAGACGCCGCACAAAACAACCCTGTTGGTCGCATTGTAAACGATGTAATATGTAAGACGCTATATACATGGGCCTTGTTATTTGCTGGTTTAAAATATCCAGAGGATGATGCGCTAAATGAATTGATTTGCTTAATTACCTTGTTAATGGCCTAGTAGGTAAGGCGCTACGTTAATTAACTTTGTAAGCTGCTGCGTTAAACGGATCTGTATTTACAGTAAGAGGCCACACAACACAACCTTGTTAATTGCATTGTAAGCGATCCAAAATGTAAGCCGCTATATAAATCCATCCATCCATTAGCCAATCCGCTATATCGTAACTACAGGGTCACGGGGATCTGCTGGAGCCAATCCCAGCCAACACAGGACGCAAGGCAGGAAACAAACTCCGGGCAGGGTGCCAGCCCACCGCAGGGCACACACACACACACACACACCAGGGACAGTTTAGGATCGGCAATGCACCTAACCTGCATGTCTTTGGACTGTGGGAGGAAACCCACGCAGACACGGGGAGAACCCTGCGAGGCAGCAGCGCTACCCACTGCGCCACCGTGCCTCCCGCGCTATATACTGTAAATGGACTTTGCTAACTGCTGCTGTAAACAGTTCTGTATATACAATAAGACGACGCACAGCACAACCTCGTTAACTGCGTTGTAAGCGGACTCAAAGGTAAGGCGCTATATAGCTTTGTTAATTGCTTCTTTGAACGGTTCAATATGTAAGACGCTATATAAAACAATTCTGCTAACTGCATTATTTTAGTACCTGACAGACTGAACCGTTTAACAATGCATGTAGCAAGATTGTTTTATATAGCGTCTTACACACTGACCGTTAAACAGACCAGCGTGTAAGGCGCTGTACACAATAACCTTGTAAACTGCACCGATAAACGGTCTAATATATAAAAATTAACATACGTGTTTTAAGTGTTTATTTAAAGGGCTCAAACCGTCAAACCGGCCTTAAACGTTTGAATTTGCATATGAATATGAAATAACGTTTGAATTCGTGGAGCTTCATGACGCAGCTTCGTTAAACGGCTCAGTATATAAGGCAGCCCGTGAAATGGCCGTGTTAATTACGCCGATAAACGGTCCCGTGTGTAAGGCGCTATATAAACTGACTGAGACCCCCAGCTCATTGAGTTCGGACAGGAGACGCACTTCACTTCACGTGACGCGGCCATTCACGCAGACGCGGGTGTGTTGTGGAGTGCGGAGCGGAGTGAGTCAGTTGAGTTGCGCTCGGTCTGCTCTCTCACTCTCACTCTCTCACTCTCTCACTCTCACTCTCTCACTCTCTCACTTTCACTCTCTCTTTGCTTATCAGATCCACCAAATGAACTCTGAAGGAGCTGCGAGGACCGCCGCAGATCGCCTCCCACTTTAATTCCTGACGTGTTTGCTTTCTTTTTCTTACTTTCTTTTTTCATTTGGGGGGCTCCCCTGTGACTCGCTCAGACGACAGCGGCGGCAGCGGCGGCTGGTGGTCTCCACCTCGTCTCTCCGCGCTCTCCCGCTCACCCTATAGCGCAACTCGATTTTTATCTCTGAAGTGGGATGGCTCGCAAAAGTCGATCGCCTTCGAGAGCATAAAAATGAAGTGGTGATGCTGCGCTGCCGAGAGCTGCCGGCTCGCGGACGGACCGAGGGACGGGCGGACTGGCGGACCTGCTCTGAAGCCGAGCGCTCAGGTGTCGTTGGACGCCGTCGCACCTGAAGACTCAGTGACGGGCCACTCCGAGGAGCCACAGAGAGGCGACTGGAAGGGGGAGCGCGCGCGCGCTTATCGATCCGTCCACCGAAACCCGATTCTCCTTAGCGAGGCTCCGCTCGACCAGCAAAATTTCGTCCAAAAGCAGACAAGACGATCGCCCCGCGCTGACACGAATTGTCGGCAGGAAGCGGCTCATCGCCGCCGGGGCTCTGGGGGTCGTCATGGTTCTGGTCTTGGTGATCCTCATTCCGGTGCTTGTCAACTCGGCAGGGACTTCGGCCCATTACGAGATGCTCGGCACCTGCAGGATGGTCTGCGACCCCTACGGGACTAAGTCGCCCAGCAGCACCGCCACCGCAGAGACCATTCGGGACCACAGCCTGATCCAGTCGTTGCCCACCTTCATCCAAGGACCGAAAGGAGAACCGGGCCGACCGGGGAAGGTTGGCCCTCGGGGACCCCCGGGAGAGCCGGGGCCTCCAGGTCCGGCGGGACCCCCTGGGGAAAGGGGAGAGCCTGGCCGACCAGGATTACCCGGACCGCCCGGTCCGCCGGGCCCAAACGTGGCAGCCGGGGCGATCAGCGCCGCCACGTACAGCACGGTGCCCAAAATCGCCTTCTACGCCGGGCTTAAGAAGCAGCACGAGGGATACGAGGTGCTCCGGTTCGACGACGTAGTCACAAACCTGGGAAACCACTACGACCCCACGACCGGCAAGTTCACCTGCTCCATCCCTGGCATCTACTTCTTCACCTATCACGTCCTCATGCGAGGGGGCGACGGGACCAGCATGTGGGCGGACCTCTGCAAGAACAACCAGGTGAGCGAGCTGAAGGCAGGTAACTCGGCCGGGGCTCCGCTGGTGCGCAGCGAAGGTTTGGGTAAAGTGAAGAAGAGGGGCGAGCAGCTTTTGGGGATTGGGGGGGATAGCGAAAGCGGAGGCTGGTAAAAGTTATCGGATCGGCGAAATAATTCTGAACGAGAGCTGCGCGAGTATGGAGGAGAAGCAGCGACTGGGACCAGCGCCGTGTATCGTTCCTGCCGAACGGCTGATGCTCCCGGGGTAGGGCACGGTCCCTCGCGTACGTGACTTTAAGAATATTAAGCTGTTTTATCATTATTGTTATTATTAAAGATTATCAATTCAGTTCAGATCACGTTATTTTGTATAGCGCCCTTCGCAGAGCGCAGTCACACTATCTCAGGTATATGTATATACTCGTATAATATATGATGTTACTCTTATTACTCTTATTAGTATAACGGTGTACCTTCGGCCATTGGGCTCCGGCTACCGCGGATGTCAATTAGCGTCCTAAGTTGACCGAAACTTTAAGAATTATTTCTGGGGGGAAATAAATAAATAAATAAATAAGTAACCCGACCTCCCATCTCCCGGCTGATTCTGATTAATCCGACAGCCGCGACTCGACGACTCCCGTTATTCGGTCTCCAGATGTCATGTAAACTCCGGTACTTCGCGGTGCGCGCGCCCCTTTTTTTGTTCCAAACTTCACTCCAGCTGCTGGATTGAGCGCGCGCCTTGCCCGCTCAGCTTCTTCCAGTTCTTCCAGTTCTCCCAGTTCTCCTGGCCCACAGCACTACTTTCTCGGACACGTTAGCGCCATACGACTTTGGATTTTAGGCTCTGGTCGGTCACGTTTGAGTCGGACTTCTGTTTAAGTGTCAGGGTGGGAAGGGACCGTCAGCTAAGGAGACAGAAAACAAACAAACAAACAAAAAGGAATACAAAAGTTGAATACCAGCAATATGGTAGACACCTGTGCAAGGCACTATATAGGGCACCACAATGGCTCGATAGGTAGACACAGTTTCTATATTGACAGATAGAAAACATTCTGTGAGTAATTCTAGATGGACAGATATGAAATACGCCATATAATAAATAAATAGACTGCAATTTTCAACACTCCTCACCTTTAATATATGAAAGGCACTACATAAGAAATATATAAGCGACAGATAGAAATCCTGCATTTAAAACACTGGCTTTATCCTCACAACCTATAAAAAGACACAATATAACAGATAAATGAATGCAGTTTTGAACACCCGCTTTATTCTTATCACTTCCATATATAAAAGGCGCTATATAATAGACTAATAGATTTTTAAAAGGCCTAATTTATGCGAGCGATAGATAAGCTGCAATTTTAAACCCCAGCTTTACCCCCCGTGTTCTACATATGGAGTCCACTGTATGATAGATGAACAGAAAATGCGCCATATAAGCGACAGATAAACTGAGAGACAAACTGCAGTTTAAATCTCCACCCCTTCAGTATTTGAAAGGCACTATAATTAGATATAAAGATACACTGCGGTTTTAAACACTGGCCTTATCCCCATCTTCCACACCTGAAAGGCACCATATAACAGATACATGGCTATAACACGTGCAGTGTAATCCACAGATATACAGGTAGCAGATTTAAAGACTGGTCTTACTCTGCACCGTCCATAGGATAACAGATAACAGTTGGAGTTCTAACACCAACTTGGTTCCCATATCTTCCATATATTAAAAGATGCCATGTAATAGATTAATCGACACAAGCCTAAAAGCCATAGAGTGCAATTTGAAACACTGGTTTTATCTGTCATCGTCCACATATGAAAGGCGCCATATAATAGATAAATGGACAGAAAAAGTGCAGATATAATCGATAGAAATTAAGACAGTTTAAATCTTATCCGCATATATATATATCATATATCATCATTCATTATATATCCATCCACTTACAAAATATAATAGATAGACTGCAACTTTAAACCCAGGCTTTATTCGCATGTAGGAAGGGCGCTATATAAGAGAAACTCAGAATAAGGGACAGCAGTTTGAAACGCTGGATTTGTCCCCGCATCTTCCAAATATGAAAGACGCTATATAATAGAAAAATAAAGAGAAAAAAAAATGTTATAGATAACAGATGGAATCATGGGCTTTGTCCCCACTCTTTCCTTGTATGAAATTCACTATCTGATAGAAAAATCGATACAAAATACACAATATAGTTAACAGATGTCCATTTAACCGCCGACTTTGTCCGCATCCTTCCGTTTTGTGTCAGTGTGTTAAGGTCGCCATGTCGTCATACGGTCACCTCCTACAAAAGCCGATGCTGAAGCGACCTTGTGTTTTTTTATTATTCCTCTATCTATCTATCTATCTATCTATCTATCTATCTATCTATCTATCTATCTATCTATCTATCTATCTATCTATTATATAGCGCCTTTCCTATCCTATCTATCTATCTATCTATCTATCTATCTATCTATCTATCTATCTATCTATCTATCTATCTATCTATCTAATTGCACACACCGTCCATACATGCGCAGTGGCTAAAGGCGCTCACAGAGGAGAACACAAAGCTGCTCGTCCGCACACACGCGCGACTCCACGTTCTTATCAGATAAAGTTAAATATTTAAGTGTTGCCATTTTTATGATATATGACTATAATA
Organism: Erpetoichthys calabaricus; assembly: GCF_900747795.2. Classification (NCBI taxonomy): domain Eukaryota; kingdom Metazoa; phylum Chordata; class Cladistia; order Polypteriformes; family Polypteridae; genus Erpetoichthys; species Erpetoichthys calabaricus. The sequence continues at coordinate 3,651,315 of NC_041399.2, forward strand.
GAAGCAGTGCCATACATAGGAAATGAAAAGTAGCGTATGACAGACATGAAAGGCCCACTAAAGGCATATAAAGCACAGAACAAAAGATGGACATGAAAGACGCTATATAATAGATGAGCTGATTCGGAGCTGCCACGAGAAATCCGCACACGTGAAGCGCAGCGGTGTCCCTTTTACGCAGTTTAATTAATTCCCACTTTCCCAAGCCGTCCGTCCTGCTCGTTCATATTTAGCGAGTTCTCCGCCTATCTGTCTCGTCTCGGTACGAGTGACAGTGCGGGCCAGTCTGAGGCTCTGTCCCCTCCATCGAGCGAGCGTGCGGGTCAGCAGAAAGTTACCAGTTGGGTCCGAGAGCGCGGCCGGGAGCGCTGGAGCGGCGAGGCGGGGGCGCATTACGAAGTGTCACCGGCGGTGACAACATTGAGAGGGAAAGCTGTCAGGCGGCGTCACGTGACGCCGAGCGAGCGCATTTCGAACCCAATTAGTCGCGCGATCTTCATTGACAAACACGAGCAGAGGCACAAATGAGTCACCCGACCGAGAGATGAGTGACGCGCACGCGATAACTGAGCCCGCCGTGAATCGGACACGAGATGCGCCGCGCTCACCTGTCAGCTCTGCTACCTGTCGAAATAAAGGACAACAGAAACAAATAAGAAATCGTTTAAAAAGTAGGAGGAACAAATAAGACAGTGCCGTTTAAGAAATGACGGAGATACCTAAAAGCAGGCATTTAAAAGTTGAAGCGTCACGCAAAGCTACCAAGATGAGCCTCGAAAACCTCATTTAGTTAGATAGATGCTTTATCTTTGCTTTACACTTTTAGTTGAACATTTTATACGAAAAATACGTAAACCGTTAGAGACGTGTTTGACTTTTCAGAGCCTCGGGCATTTGGGGTAGGAGAGAGAAAAATCGCGAGTGGTCTCCGCTCGACTTTAACGTATACTCAGATATGGGGATGGATATTTGAGGAGTAAACCGCAAGACAAAGATTATATCTTTATATTATGTACATTAAAGAGGCCATCAACAACAAATCAAATCAAATTAATAATATATTGAATAATTATTATAAAAGTAAAGTTGAATAAATCGGATCTGCACCTGCACGAATAGCCTAAAAGTTGATAGAAATCAACGTTTTGTACCGAATTTTGTACTTGTATGCAAAACTTGGTTGACTTAAGTGAAAGAGCACTCATGTTATCGTGTTTACACACACACACACACACACACACACTCACACACACACACACACACACACACACACACACACACACACACACACAGACATCATTACAAAAATGTTTTTTTCGGACTCAGGGAGGTCTAAACCGTCGAGATGCATCAAAATCTTGAAACTGAATTTGCGGAGGATTCTAATACTCACCCTGTACTTCGTATACGCGAAAGTAAAAAGCGAGAATACAAAAGTGGACGAGTTAGGGGCGCAGACACCGACGACTAGGACAGCCGGGGCTTCACGTTTCCGCGGACGCGCACGATGTTCGTCGGTGGTCTCGAAAAGAAGAGGACGGGCAGCGGCAGGACACAAAGCCGAAAGAATTCATTTGGGCGTCACACAGCTGGAGAAATCGGCCAAAAATATTAAGAAATCCGAATGGGTTGCTCTGTTAGGGAGCCTTACAGGTACATTTACACTGCACGGATTTCTTCTTCTTCTTCTTACCCGAAGCACATGTCGAGTAAGCGACGCACACGATGACTCAGAGCCGGGGACTGAGTCACAAAACTCCGCTGTTTGAAATTGTGACCCAGCGCTTCAGGTATTCGACCGGGGAGAAGACAACGTCGGAATGGCTGAGATAATAATAATAATTATTATAATAATAAATTTAAAATAAAATCCTGTACACACACCGCTAGAAAGGTTAAAATTATGAAGTAAAATATGGGAAAGGCGCTACAATGATCTATTTCAGGATTATGGAGGTAAATACTTGAAAGGCTGTCATCTGTCGCAATTAGGAAGAAAATAAAGGAAGGACACTATATTAAACTATTTCAAAGTAATGGAGTAAAATATGTAAAGACGCGTTATCTGTCTGTCTTATTGTAATTCACTGTCATCTATCTATTGTCGCCATTCAAATATCGTATAAAACCTCTTACATCTACTATATATCACAAACATATCTATCTATCTATCTATCTATCTATCTATCTATCTATCTATCTATCTATCTATCTATCTATCTATCTATCTATCTATCTATCTATCTATTTATTATATAGTGCCTTTCATATCTATCTATCTATCTATCTATCTATCTATCTATCTATCTATCTATCTATCTATCTATCTATCTATCTATTATATAGTGCCTTTCATATCTATCTATCTATCTATCTATCTATCTATCTATCTATCTATCTATCTATCTATCTATCTATCTATCTATCTATCTATTATATAGTGCCTTTCATATCTATCTATCTATCTATCTATCTATCTATCTATCTATCTATCTATCTATCTATCTATCTATCTATTATATAGTGCCTTTCATATCTATCTATCTATCTATCTATCTATCTATCTATCTATCTATCTATTATATAGTGCCTTTCATATCTATCTATCTATCTATCTATCTATCTATCTATCTATCTATCTATCTATCTATCTATCTATCTATCTATTATATAGTGCCTTTCATATCTATCTATCTATCTATCTATCTATCTATCTATCTATCTATCTATCTATCTATCTATCTATCTATCTATCTATCTATTATATAGTGCCTTTCATATCTATCTATCTATCTATCTATCTATCTATCTATCTATCTATCTATCTATCTATCTATCTATCTATCTATCTATCTATCTATCTATCGATGAGTTTCAAAGAGTCGGATGAGCTCCGTGCTCAGTTTGAAGAAGCTGCTGTCCCACTAAAGATGTCCCTTTTATCCACCTATTAGGAGCCTTTTCAAAGCCCAAGGAGCCTTCTTCATGTGCGAAGATGCCATCCCAAAAAGAAATGCTTTTGTGTCAAGCAAGGGGTTAACAAGGAACTAACCACACAGCCCGGTAAAGTGCCGTGACAGAGCCGAGTGTGACCGGACAAGCGCGCCTTAACCTAACAGTGGTTAAGGTTTTGGACCCCAGAGCCTGCGGTGTGTGACTACGAGCGAGTCACTTCACCCGTCTGTGGTCCATTTGGGAAAACCAAAAGAAATGGAACCAGCTTGTAGCTCAAATATGATAAATGGTCGTGGATAAAGGAGTCCGCTGTATTAATATTTAATAATCATAAGGGACACGCAGAGCAGGGCAGAACGCACAACGTCCTCACGGCCACAGCAGCACTTTTCTTCCCTTAAGAACTGACTCAGTATGAATACATGTACCTTGAATTGTGACCCTTTAGTGGGCTCCGTCCCCAGAAGCCCGGCAGGTCACTGACACGTCACCATCCTCAGCTTCATTCCATCCATTCGGGCTTCTTGTCGGTTTTGCCGTTCACAAACGAATTTGTTCGTAATTTGTTACTTTATTCACTCGCACTTGCAAAACGTTACAAGGCGTAATCAGCGCTCAGTGTCGGCGCTCATACAAACACAAACAGGACTGAGGGGAATTAAAACAGCCGACGAAAAAGGCAACTGCGCGCGTATTGGTGGTGTCGAAGCCCCTAGCAGACAAATATACAATAATAATAATAATCATAATAATAATACAAGAGAGAAAGGCCGCGTCTGTTCATTACGCTCGAGTTAAGGCCGAGTTATTCCGCCATTTGTACAGATGTCGGGTCTCAGCTTCAGCCCTGTCATGTTGGTCTTTTTTGTCCATTTTTTTGCGCCGCCCTTTGCGTTATAAAGTTCCCGTTTAGGAAGCTCTTCGTGTCCATAATATTACATTATTTTCGTAGTTGTAGAAGTAGGATTTCAAGCTCCGAGGCTGTGGGTTCAAATCTCGCTGACACTGTGTGACCCTGAGCGAGTCACTTCACCTGTCCGTCCTCCAAGTGGAAAACTAAAAGAAATGGAACTGACTGAGTCTCAAATGTTGAAAGTCACGTTGAATAAAGACATCAGCCGAATAAAAAGTGATGGCGATTAGAAAGGATTGAAAGGCACTCTTTAGATAGATAGATAGATAGATAGATATGAAAGGCACTATATGATAGATATAGATATGCAGGCAGTGTGGTGTAATTGCAGGGCTTCATATCCTAAGGCTGTGGGTTTAAATCCCAGTACTGTGACCCTGAGCCAGTCACTTCACCAGCCTGCGCTCCAATTGGAAAAAAATGAAATAGAACCTTTTGTGTCTTAAATGTCATAAGTCGCCATGGAAAAGAGCGTCTGCAATGCAGTAATAATCTTAACAATCAATGAAGATTTCTTTACACAGCACACCGCTTCTTTTTTATACAACTGCTATCAATTTAAGTAGAACTAATTCATTATCTGATATAGCGCCATTAACAAAACGCTCAGTGACTAGGAGTTTTCGAAAGGACATCATGAATGTGAAGTCCCTCATGTGTGTAGATATGACCGGGGTCTGTTCCGAGGGCCCCCAAAAACGGCAGGCTGAGCGTTTTTGCCGTGCCAGGCAGAAATCGTCTCATTATGAGTGATGGCGTCCGCCTAAAGACCCAGTGAAGTTAATGAGCGCGGACAGGACCCCCAGTCCCGAGGCTTCCTTGTAGCTCTTTTTATTTTTTTCTCTCCCACACTTCTAAACTGTTTGATGTTTGATACAAAAGACGCGCAATGAGGCAAATCTGCTCAGCTCTGCTGGCGCCCCCAGCTGGCGAACTCACGAAGCTCACGTAGTCATTTGAACCCCCGTAAGGCCAAACTGAATGAGGTGCGTGTGCCTGGCGGACTTCTTCACAGGTTCTTAATTTTTTTTCTTCCTAACTAATAATTGAAAGAATAATTTGGGTTAAACATCGCAGGTCACCTTTGGCAAACAGGGAATCCATCATTGTCGGGATGAGTTGGTATTCACATTCGCAACGTTTTAATTAAACAGAAATCCGCCTGAGCTTTGTGACTCGGCCAAAGCATTAAAGAGGGCCGCGAATGATTTCAGATAAACGGATTGTGAGTTTATTTATTTATTTATTTATTTATTTATTTATTTATTTATTTTCTGTTTCTGCTGATATGTAACCTCCTTAAACAGCACTCAGCACGAGGTTGATCAGCCGCCCCTCTTCACCTCTCAAGGGGTCTCCAGTGTTAGGAGGCAACTGTCGCGATGGCGTCTCAAGATTTGGGCCTAGAAGATGACATTTGGTCTCTGAAAGGTGGAGTCCTCATCCGTCAACCTAAACAGCTTTAAGTCATGGCGGTGCTACTTTACGTCGTGGAGGTCGGGGTCTGCCGCTCAGCGCGAGACGATCTTTCTTTCTTTCTTTCTTTCTTTCTTTCTTTCTTTCTTTCTTTCTTTCTTTCTTTCTTTCTTTCTTTCTTTCTTTCTTTCTTTCGTATTCACCCGACCTATTATTGCGCTGCAGTTTTCATTTCTTCAGCTCGGCTATCAGTCTGGTCCAGGGCTTCTCAACGTTTCTTTTTATTTTCGTGCAAACCACACCCGGGAAGTGAGGGACTTTAATGCGCCACCATCCTCTCCATCTTAAATGATGAAGTATCATTCTATCTATCTATCTATCTATCTATCTATCTATCTATCTATCTATCTATCTATCTATCTATCTATCTATCTATCTATCTATCTATCTATCTATTATATAGTGCCTTTCACATCTATCTATCTATCTATCTATCTATCTATCTATCTATCTATCTATCTATCTATCTATCTATCTATCTATCTATCTATCTATCTATCTTGAGAGACAATCCCCATTACCATCACCAGTTGTTGGTGTTTGCCATTAGTTAGTGAAATCAACAATGAAATTTGGTGCCATGTGGGTACCAAAGGATACAGAGATTAAGACCAACAGTTTCTTCTTTGGGCACCTTGAATGGCTGCTCATCTATTGAATGAAGTGCCCAGAGCAGGGTACTCAGTGACAGATGATTCTGGTCCCCTCTCTTCTTTTAAAGGACTTGGGCTTGAAGGGGCACATTTGCGGTCATAGAGCTGGATGCCACATCGCTGTTTGTCCTGCAAGTCGTCCTGCGGTCTGAGGGTTAGTTAAGGACAGCGGGACACTCTTATTCTCTGCCGTACCTTCCTTTTCAGAGCAAGGCAGTTGCTCCTGCAGCTCACATACAGTATGTGCGACGTTATCTATCACTAAGTAATCAGCCTTTCACGTCTATTTTTTTTGTAATGTTTTTCATACTTTTGTGTGTTATATTAGCAATTTATATCAATTCATGTATGTCTCCATTTGTACTAGTATTCGTAGTGGTAGTAGTGATATTGTCCCATATTACATACACAGATTGATAAATAGATAGGTATACTTGACAGTCACTATATACTAAACAGATAGATAGATAGATAGATATGAAAGGCACTATATAACAGACAGATACTGGACAGCAGTAGACGTATCGTCAGGTGTACAGAGCGCAGTGAATTTCTTACCTCATAGACGTCCCTCCACCGTGCAGCACGTTGCCGATTGGCATCACAATAAAGACGACGGTCTTCAGGTGGAGGGCTGCTTCGTAGTTCACTGAGTGACCGAGTTGCTCACCTGATGTCCTCCTCGGCTTTGTTTCCACACCACTTGCCCAGATGTGCAGTTTACTTGTAATAATTCAAGCCGCTGCCTCGCAGTAAGGAGATCATCAGTTTGTGTCTCGGGTCCTCCCTGTGTGGAGTTTGCAAAGCACTTTGAGTAGTGAGAAAGTGCTATATGAATGTAAAGATTATAATTGTTATTATCTTAGTTATAAAGTATACATTTCTAGAATGTAACTTATTTTTGCTGTGTATTATTTATAGAATACTAATAATGATGCACTTATGAACTGGGTGATCATTTTATACTGCCAGTAAAGTCAGACATGTGAACTCATAAAGAACGATCCAGGACAAATCTCATTCATAATAAACTCTACTTCATCTTTTAAAATGCTGTATTAAAAATAAAAGAGTTAGCATTAGCTGCCATAAGTCAGGGTGTCTGTGAGAAATGTGAAGGTTTAGTTCATGAGGTTGAAGTACATTACCTGAGATATCTGAAATATTAAAATGTGTGCTTCAGGTTAAATGCTTCAAGTCCAGATATTCTCAATTATAACAGAGATTTGTCATTTGTCATCCTCTGATAGATGTCCATTGAGGGCTAGTAAAAGATCTAATCTGAAACGATACCCCACATTCCTCATTTCTGGGAGTGACTCTTAGAGGACTAGGACCACCAGTAAAGAATCAAACATGTCTTTTATTCATTTAGCTGATGCCTTTATCCAAGGCGACTTACAACATTTATGATAAAGTTGCTTCCATTTCTCTTTTGATTTCCCTTTTGGAGCAAAGGCAGGTCAGGTGACTTGCTCAGGGTCACACAGTGGTGTCAGCAGTGGGATTTGAACTCACAAACCTCAGGGTTTGAAGGCCAAAGCCTTAACCACTGCAACCTCTGAAGCCTATGAAAAAACTCGTAATCCCGGCCCGCCTTAAATCCCTTCGCACCTCTTCATCAGCATCTTTTGTGTTGTAAATGTGTCGATCAGCACAAGCAGCGAGCAGCCTGCTGTTCCATCCAAACCGCCATTGTCAACTTGGGCAAAAACATCTCCCAGCTCAAGTCTGTTTATCTGGTTGTGAGGTGCCAGGAGCTGTATAAGGTAACTAATATCTCGTCATTTGGAAAGCATGCATTTCACGTGTGTTCCGTGTCAGCAACAATCTGTGTAACTGTAGGATGATAGGAAATGCAAGGCAAGAAACGTCGAACACATAACTAAGACAGAAACTTTTTCAGGTTATAGTACTAATGACAAAATGTTGAGATGAAGTGTATAATATGTCAAGACTGAAGTCCAAATATCGAATAAACACTTTCACAAAAGGTACACGTATAACAAAACAAGTGCGCTTTTATTTAAGAATATAACTGAAGAAAAAGAAATCGGGTTAGAGTACGACACTGACACGACCGCTTGGGCGGTACAGCGGTAAGAACTGCTAACTCATAATCAAGAGGTCACGGGTTCGATTCTGGGCCCTTCCTAGATTTACAGTTTTGAGTAGTGAGCTGCTCTTATTGTTCCTATTATAGAATAAAACCATACATTTGATTTGAATCTCTAACAGCCGGTTTTATAGCTCACGGTAACCACTACACCACACTGTCTACCATTCATATTCATGATCAGCAACCTCAAAATAGCATAAGCTGACACTCCGCATACTGATATTATCATTTCTCCATTTTTACAAAGTTTTTTTTTGGAAAAACTTTGACCCCCTCATAACGGGCCCAGATAACAAATGCGACTCTACTGAGGTCTAAAGCTGATGGCAATGTGACGCAGTTGATGTGGCCTGCACAACGTCAGGTCCTTCTGCCCAGTTTTGCATTCTCTCGGCCCAAAGAAATCTCACTATGGCTCATTGATCAACTAAGGTGCAATCCCGCAGCGGAGCGTCCACGCTCATTTGGCTTCAACGAGACGAACAGCAGAGCGCAGTGTTGTGTGTGTTCAAACTACCCATAAGCCACTGTGAACGTGTTGTATCGCCGTTATCACAGAGTTTGCAAATGGCCTTTACTTTCTGACCCACTCTCACATATGGGCACTTTGTCGTTCTCTTTGGCAGTCAGTTAACTTTTATATTTGCAATATCTGAGCCTCCTGGTGGGTAAATAGTCTTTTAACTCTTTAAGGGTTGATGTCGACTTTTGCCAAAATTTAGGAGTAGAGGACGGTAATCAGCTCACCCTTACGTTTTAGTTCAACTCTCTTTGCTAGAAGGAAAGTGGCATAGCTTTGTTGATTTCATGTTGATTCCCGAAGCATGCATGAGTAGCAAAGAGCAAACAACCTCTAAAATGGCACCGACATCTGGCGAGACACCACGGCGAAACTGCAAAGCAAAATACTCCATACTCCGTTTTACGTAATTTCGTTGAATAGGACTCTGACCTGTCAGAATCTGAGTTTAATGCAAGTGATCTGGAGATGGATATCAAAAACAAAAGTGAGGTGCCAGCATCATCTGATCGGTCCCCAGCTGATTATAGTGCTGAACACTTTTGTGAAGCTGATGCACCTACACAAATGTTTGCCTGGTAGAACCACCACTTATGAGAGGTCAAGAGGTACAAACCATATTGTATCACATTGCAACCACCACCGCCACCCGCCCGCTGTGCTAAGACCCACTGTGCATTCCTGCTGATCATTGAGGTGCCCCCACACAGCCAATGCCACCAAAGAGATGCTGAACATGCACCAACAGAAGCCACAGCACATAGCAACAGACGTTTTATGTTGACGTAGGCTTTGTGGGCTTTTCAGAAAACTGAGTTTTTTGGAAAAAATATTCATCCCTCAAAGAGTTAAAAAATGGCACAGGCCACCTTAGGTCATTAAGAAGAAGGAGCAGACGTAATCTCAATGTGTAATGGAGCATCTCGCCATATTGGAGAGTGGCTGGCTGGGCCATAGGGAGCATTTAATTGATAAAGGGGGCTGAGCAGGGACATGAAGTATAAATTGTGTGATCAGTGAACACTTGTAAGATATAAGGCAAGGGGTCTTCAAACTTGAAATTCCACTTCTACCAGGGTTACGACTATGGAGGCTGAGTTCAGATGCAGGCGCAGTCAGACGGGATATGTGAGTGCTGAGCGTCCCAAGAAAAGCAATTTCAGAAACAAGATGAGAAGCTTCACGATGGGAGTAGCTTATCAGCTTGGCCAGCAGGAAATCGGTCTCCATTATGCAAAAAAGTCTGGACACCTAAACTCCAATCTGAAATGTCACCTCCACCTCAAAAATAAGAATATAAGAAGTTTAAACAACGAGAGGAGACCATTTAGTCCATCGAGCTTGTTGGACAAACGAAGGCCTGAGTGGAACGCCGGGTTTGAAAACTGAAAGCCGACACTCTTGTCGGTCACCAAGAGGAAAATGAGATCAATAAGGGAAGGCTTGAACATAAGATATCTGTGTGCTCTCGTGAGCTGGGGCTTTATATCTCACATACATATGCAATCATCTATGCCATCCATTTACGTTTGCTAGGAGAATTTCTTAAGATCTCCAGATTCAAAATGACTTTGTATTAAAGTCTGCTTGTTATTCCAGAGAAGTCTCTAGTAAGGTCAGAACACATCAGATATTTTTATTGATTGTATCAGAGCAGTTTAAATTATTATTACAAGGGAGTATAAAGATCTCTTTAAACTCAATTTTGGTAGGACGATGGAAAACGTCAAACAAGGTGTTAATCGAGGGCCTTTCCTCCATCTTACTTCAGACAAGAGAATCAATATTGTCAAAGTGAATATCCTCCCAAAGCCCCTCGATCTCTTTCAGAAAATCCCTACATACCTCGACAAATCCTTCTTTAAGAAATTACACTCAATTATAACATCATTGATCTGGAATTCGAAACGGCCACAGATCAGAAAGGCGACTCCACAGAGGCCTAACACTGAAGGCGACGTGGCACGGCCCGGCGTTCAATTCTATTACTGAGCAATGAAACATCAAAGCTGGCCAAAGACCTCAAATCTTCACCTGCTTGGTTAGCCACGGAAGGGAAATTTTGCTCTCTATCAGCGTTTCTTAAACTTTCATTTCTCGTAACCCTTCTTAGTGTTTTATCGAGAGCCAGTCAGATCTTGCCCCTCTTGGGGAGTCAGTTGATTGCGGTGTAATGTCGACTGCTTCAAAATTTCTGAGCATCGCATGACGAGACACCGCAAACCAGATGCAACCATTTAATACAACAGTCAATCGTGACTTCGCATGACCCAAAAGCAGGCAACCCACGACCCATAGTTTAAGAAACTTCACCCTAAATTCTCTTGGTACCCTCTTTGTAGGCTTTGCTCTGGTTACTAGTAATAATCGTGAAATTAACCAGCAACCCAGTGGTCCACCACTTTGTAAACCTAACCCTGACCCTAGTTAGGTTTGTTAGCCACACTTCTGCCATCTTCGACACCCGTTATGAAGGTTCCTCCACTTCTCTCTATCCTGTGCCTTCTCCATCGTGCTCCTCTGTCTCTTGCTTCATCTATCACCATACCTCTCCACCTGCACCATATTTGCACTCTTCTTGCTGTCCATGAGTCAGCCATGCGCCACACACGTTCTGCTTATCTTATCATTCTCTATACACCTATACTGACAATTCTTTTCTCCCAAATCCTCATTACTATTTGTTCTTGACCATCTTATTCCCAAACTCCGTCTCAGGTGTTATTTGGTCAAACACATCCAGCCTTCTCATAATCGCTTGGCTGAATGTCCAACTCTCGGCTCCATACAAGACTACTAGTGCATTGTGGACTCTTCATTTCATCCACAGTTTGATGTCTCTGCACCTTCAAAGTCCTCTTTGTAACTTAACCTCCTGCACCTCCTGCCAAACTTAAATTCTTCATCACGTCCATCTCACAGTCTCCATTCACCATGATCTCGCTTCCCAAATATATGAATCTGTCTACTCTTTCCAGCTCTTGAACTTTCTGTTCCAATCTGTTTGTTTCTTCTTGTTCACCAATCTTCATCCATTTTGCTTAATTCCACCTTCTCTGACTCTGATCCAAATACTCTCAATAGCTCTACTAATGCCGTTACACTCACTGCCGGAAGCGCCGTATCGTCTGCATATTCAAGACCTGTCACCGGTGCTCCACCGAGATCCAGTCTGCCACTGTTATCTGTTTCATCAACCTCCCTCAAGACCTGGTCCACCGCCAGGATGGACAAATATGGGGACATAAATACATCCTTGTCTTTCTCCTGTCTTGACTCCAGACCACTGGGTCCTCTCTTTTTCAATTCTCATGCACACTTCTGTGCTCTTCTACAGTTTGATAACCATCTTCATGATCTTCTCTGGTCTATCATCTCTTCCCATTATCACCCTCTTTTCATACTGAATCGTCAGCCTGTTTAAAATCTACCAAACACACATAAAGCTTTTGTGCAAACACCACTGACTTGTCTATAATTTGATGCATTATGAGAATTTGATCTTGACGTCCATGGACCGGTCTGAATCCATGTACGACTTGCTTTATCTTTGCAAATATTCGATTCAGAATTGCTCGAGTGAACACTTTTCCCACGACTCTTATGCATGCCGCTTGCATTATTACATTCTTTGTGACTTCCTTTCTTATGCAGGGTGTGGTCAGGCGTGATAACGACAGACTCGAAGGCAGTGAAATGTTGAGACACCAAATGGGTTGTTTCTTTTACACATCGAAGGATGAGAAAGAAAAGTGAAAAAAACAAAAATCACGTAAATGGCGTGTCTTGGTCCTTTTTTCTTCTACGGTTCACAAAAAGGTTTAGGGTGGTCTGGTTTCAACTGAGCTCCATCCAGCAACTTGCTTGGGCCTTCTGGGACATCTGGGATTTATGTCGATGGGATCGGAATGAGAGGCTCTACTTGCCCTCACTGGGCAGGTTCTCAGCATTATGAGGGAAGAAAGAGAAGAAGCATCAGCGCCCCCTCTCACCCCGGTGGGTTATTACATATACAGTGCATCCAGAAAGTATTCACAGCGCCTCATCACTTTGTCCACATTTTGTTATGTCACAGCCTTATTCCAAAATGGATTAAATTCATTTTTTTCCTCAGAATTCTACACACAACACCCCATAATGACAACATGAAAAAAGTTTACTTAAGGTTTTGGAGTTCTTGTCGTTGGTTTGGTTGAGTTCTGCTCCTTTATGTTTTGTTCTCAGAGAATCGGATTAAATAAATGGCTACACTTTAGTGTAGGTGCTGCACAAACACACGCATCACTCATAAAGTGCTCTTTATCAAGACCCCAGAAAAGGCTTCTTTTGGATTTAGTGACACTTACAAAGAAAGCATCAGTGAAGTGGTTAGTCACCTCATGTGAAGAGCCTTTGATACGTTGGTGGAATTACTTATAAATATGAAGGATTAACAGATCTTATACCGGAGTATAAAAAAAACAAGCTGTGACCACCGCAGTGTGAAAGTCCTCTGGTGGGCCGTGTTGTCAAGATGAATGGCTGCTCTACCGATGCCGTCCTTGTGGTGTTATTAAGAACAAAAGATGTCTTTGTTAAGGTCTCGTTACATAACAGGACAGGAGTAACAGATTAATCTCTGCAAGTCCTAAACTAAAATAAAATGAAAGCCAATGGTATTCCAGGCAGGGAAAAAATGGCAAACGGGACCAGAAGACGGACAAAACTTCAATTGTAATTTCTAGTGAAGTTTGCTACCCTCACTAGCACTGCCAGATCTCTCATTTTCCGTCGACACGATCAACCACCTGATCCACCCTGCCACCCTCTCTGTCACTCTCAGGATCGCCTTCACATGGTTTGAGTCCCGCCTCTCTCGGGATGTCAAGGATGCGGCAGGCAAGCACAGAAGTGTCCCAAAGATCCCTCTTCTCTTCTCTTCTCTTCTCTGGTCTCTCACCCATTCCTATGGTGTTTCTTATTGGTGTTTTGCCGATGATATGCAGCTGTGGCCGTCGTTCCCTTCCAGCGGACTACACATTATCAGCTGCCATCTGTGCCTGCCTCACTGATATTGCAACCGGGATGAAGGAACATCATGTAAAGGTCAGCCTGGCAAAGACCAGCCCAGCTTGTCCATCTAATTAGCACCCCCATCTCTGTTCAGCTTGGCTCACCCACCAAGTCAGTACTGAAACTTGGGGTGCTGGTCGATGGTCAGCTGTGCTTCACTGACTGTGTTGCTCTGGTTGACTTGGTCTTGCAGATTCACTTCTTACGTCAGTGGTTCTTAAACTGTGGGGTGGGCCCTCCTAGGGGGGTGTGAAGATGTGAAAAAAAGAACACAAGAATTGAAAATATGAAAAATCCATCTATTGAAACTAAAACAAATGAACTTAAACTACATTCTGATACTAGAAAAATAAATATAGAGTTAGATAAATGTCGATAAAAGTTAATCCATCCATCCATCCATCCATTGTCTCCCGCTTATCCGAGGTCGGGTCGCGGGGGCAGCAGCTTGAGCAGAGATGCCCAGACTTCCCTCTCCCCGGCCACTTCTTCTAGCTCTTCCGGGAGAATCCCAAGGCGTTCCCAGGCCAGTCGAGAGACATAGTCCCTCCAGCGTGTCCTGGGTCTTCCCGGGGCCTCCTCCCGGTTGGACGTGCCCGGAACACCTCCCCAGGGAGGTGTCCAGGAGGCATCCTGATCAGATGCCCGAGCCACCTCATCTGACTCCTCTCGATGCGGAGGAGCAGCGGCTCTACTCTGAGCCCCTCCCGGATGACTGAGCTTCTCACCCTATCTTTAGGGGAAAGCCCAGACACCCTGCGGAGGAAACTCATTTCAGCCGCTTGTATTCGCGATCTCGTTCTTTCGGTCACTACCCATAGCTCATGACCATAGGTGAGGGTAGGAACATAGATCGACTGGTAAATTGAGAGCTTCGCCTTGCGGCTCAGCTCCTTTTCACCACGACAGACCGATGCAGAGCCCGCATTACTGTGGATGCCGCACCGATCCGCCTGTCGATCTCACGCTCCATTCTTCCCTCACTCGTGAACAAGACCCCGAGATACTTGAACTCCTCCACTTGGGGCAGGATCTCGCTACCAACCCTGAGAGGGCACTCCACCCTTTTCCGGTTGAGGACCATGGTCTCGGATTTGGAGGTGCTGATTCTCATCCCAGCCGCTTCACACTCGGCTGCGAACCAATCCAGAGAGAGCTGAAGATCACGGCCTGATGAAGCAAACAGGACAACATCATCTGCAAAAAGCAGTGACCCAATCCTAAGTCCACCAAACCGGACCCTCTCAATGTCCTGGCTGCGCCTAGAAATTCTGTCCATAAAAGTTATGAACAGAATCGGTGACAAAGGGCAGCCCTGGCGGAGTCCAACTCTCACTGGAAACGGGTTCGACTTACTGCCGGCAATGCGGACCAAGCTCTGGCACTGATCGTACAGGGACTGAACAGCCCTTATCAAGGGGGGCCGGTACCCCATACTCTCGGAGTACCCCCCACAGGATTCTTTGTGGTCGTGTCGTCGGACTTGCGGCCACATGTCTTGGACACTCGGGTGAAGAGAGGGGCGGAGCTGTCAACTGATCACCACCTGGTGGTGAGTTGGCTTCGATGGTGGGGGAGGATGCCGGTCAGGCGTGGTAGGCCCAAACGTGTTGTGAGGGTCTGCTGGGAACGTCTGGCAGAGCCCCCTGTCAGAAGTAGCTTCAACTCCCACCTCCGGCAGAACTTCGACCACATCCCGAGGGAGGTGGGGGACATTGAGTCCGAATGGGCCATGTTCCGTGCCTCTATTGTTGAGGCAGCTGACCGGAGCTGTGGCCGTAAGGTGGTCGGTGCCTGTCGTGGCGGCAATCCCCGAACCCGCTGGTGGACACCGGCGGTGAAGGATGCCGTCAAGCTGAAGAAGGAGTCCTACGGGACCCTTTTGTCCTGTGGGACCCCGGAGGCAGCTGATAGGTACCGGCAGGCCAAGCGGAATGCGGCTTTGGTGGTTGCTGAGGCAAAAACTCGGGCGTGGGAGGAGTTTGGGGAGGCCATGGAGAATGACTTTCGGACGGCTTCGAGGAGATTCTGGTCCACCATCCGGCGTCTCAGGAAGGGGAAGCAATGCAGTGTCAACACTGTATATGGTGGGGATGGTGCGCTGCTGACCTCGACTCGGGACGTTGTGGGTCGGTGGGGGGAATACTTCGAAGACCTCCTCAATCCCATTAACATGCCTTCCAATGAGGAAGCAGAGCCTGGGGGACTCAGAGGTGGGCTCCCCCATCTCTGGGACTGAGGTCACCGAGGTGGTCAAAAAACTCCTTGGTGGCAGGGCCCCGGGGGTGGATGAGATACGCCCGGAGTTCCTCAAGGCTCTGGATGTTGTAGGACTGTCTTGGCTGACACGCCTCTGCAACATCGCATGGACATCAGGGACAGTGCCTCTGGATTGGCAGACCGGGGTGGTGGTCCCCCTCTTTAAGAAGGGGGATCGGAGGGTGTGTTCCAACTACAGAGGGATCACACTCCTCAGCCTCCCTGGAAAAGTCTATTCAGGGGTCCTGGAGAGGAGGGTCCGTCGGATAGTCGAGCCTCGGATTCAGGAGGAACAGTGTGGTTTTCGTCCTGGTCGCGGAACAGTGGACCAGCTCTACACCCTTAGCAGGGTCCTGGAGGGTGCATGGGAGTTTGCCCAACCAGTCTACATGTGTTTTGTGGACTTAGAAAAGGCATTCGACCGTGTCCCTCGGGGAATCCTGTGGGGGGTACTCCGAGAGTATGGGGGTACCGGCCCCCCTGATAAGGGCTGTTCAGTCCCTGTACGATCAGTGCCAGAGCTTGGTCCGCATTGCCGGCAGTAAAAGTTAAGTAGGTATAATAAAATATGCATCTATGATATATCATTAATTAAAAAAGAACAAATTGGTATTAGTGGGCTCCTTTCAAAAAAACATTGGGGGGGGGGGGCGATTAAAACTGTTATGAAAACTCGGGTCACAAATACTTAAAGGTTGAGAAACGCTGCCTTACACCATCTACAAGATCATCCCATTATATGAAAAGGGTGACAGGGCAGATCAGAGCAACTACAGGCCAGTAAGCTTAACATGAAACATCACAGGAAAATTAATGGAAGGAATTATTAAGGGTAAGACTGAGCAACACCTGGCAAGGACAGGAGTTATTAGGACAGTCAGCATGGGCTCAGAAGAGGGAGGTCGTGTTTTACTAACATACTGGAATTCTACAACAAAAGGATCTGATCAAAGTGGAGCAGATAATGTTATTAATCTGGACTTTCAGAAAGCATTTGATGAGGTGCCACATGAGAGGTGGGCATCAAATTAAAAGAACTGGGAGTTCAGGGTGATGTTTTTAGATGGGTGCAGAATTGGCTCAGACACAGGAAACAGAGGGTGATGAGGGTGTGAGGAACTTCATCAGAACTGGATGATGTTAAGAGTGGTGACCAGCAGGGGGCAGTGCTGGGGCCGCTGCTGTTTTTAATATTTATAAATGATTTAGATAGGAATATAAGGAACAAGCTGGTTAAGTTTGCAGATGATACCAAGATAGGTGGATTAGCAGATAATTTGAAATCCGTTATATCATCACAGAAGGACTTGGACAGCAGACAGGCTTGGGCAGATTTGTGGCAGATGAAATTTAATGTCAGTAAATGTAAAGAATTACACATAGGAAATAAAAATGTGAAGTTTGAATACACAATGGGGGTCTGAAAATCGAGAGTTCACCTTATGAGAAGGATTTAGGAGTCATAGTGGACTCTAAGCTGTCGACTTCCCGACAGTGTTCAGAAGCCATTAAGAAGGCTAACAGAATGTCAGGTTATATAGCGCCTTGATGTGTGGAGTACAAGTCACAGGAGGTTCTGCTAAATCTTTATAACACACTGGTGAGGCCTCATCTGGAGTCCTGTGTGCAGTTTGGGTCTCCAGAGCACAAAAAGGACATAGCAGCACAAGAAAAAGTCCAGAGAAGAGCAACTGGGCTGATTCAGGGGCTACAGAGGTTTGAATTAGGAGGAAAGATTAAAAGAGCTGAGACTTTACAGTTTAAGCAAAAGAAGATTAAGAGGTGATATGATTGAAGTGTTTAAAATTATGAAGGGAAATAATCCAGTGGATCATGACTGTTATTTTAAAATGAGTTCATCAAGAACACGGGAGCACAGCTGGAAACTTGTGAAGGGTAAATTTCACACAAACATTAGGAAGTTTTTCTTTACTCAAAGAACGATAGACACTTGGAATAAGCGACCAAGTCATGTGGTAGACAATAAGACCTTAGGGACTTTCAAAACTCGACTTGATGTGTTTTTGAAAGAAATAAGTGGACAGGACTGGCGAGCTTTGTTGGGCTGAATGGCCTGTTCTTGTCTAGAGTGTTCTAATGTTCTAATGTTCTAATCAGACTGTGCCTGACAGAGAGTGTGCACCACAAGCCCTGGTCCAGACTTCAGCCTTGTGACATCTGGACTACTGCAGCTGTATGTGTCTCCAAGCCACTGCAGATGATTCATAATACAGCAGCAACCAACCAAGGCGGGCACCTGTCACTCCACTCTTTAGATCACTGCTTTGGCTCCTTGTAGTGTCGCGCATTAAATTCAAATCCTACAGAGTAGTCAGTGGATCAGCACCTATATATGTGTGGAGACCATTGTGAAGTCCTCTACTGCTTCTCGCCCACTCAAGTCTTCTGTTGTACGGCCACCTCTGTGTGACATCAAATCTCAATCCAGACCTTTCTCGTGTGTAGCTTCTGGCTGGTGGAATGAGGCTGCCCGCCTCCGTTTGAACATCTGACTCCTTCAATATGCTTAAGATGTGTTTGAAGACCCTTTTGATTTGTGAGTTTCTGTCCAACTGAAATTAGTTGTTAGGCTTTGTAACCTATGAAGTGCAACTTGCTGGCATTTTGTACTGAGCTCTTTATTTTTAGTGGTAATAATAATGATAAATAATAATAATAATAAATCTTCTTTTTTCGGCTGCTCCCTTTGGGGGTTTCCAAATCGGATCATTTTTTTCCGTATGTACCTGTCCTCTGCATCTTGCTCTGTTAAATAATAATAATAATAATAATTTACATTTATATAGTGCTTTTCTTACTACTCAAAGTACATCAGTGAGTGTGGAGCCACTTCAACCACTACTAGATAGATAGATAGATAGATAGATAGATAGATAGATAGATAGATAGATAGATAGATGAGAAAGGCACTATATAATAGATAGATAGATAGATAGATAGATAGATAGATAGATAGATAGATAGATAGATAGATAGATAGATAGATAGATGAGAAAGGCATTATATAATGATAGATAGATAGATAGATAGATAGATAGATAGATAGATAGATAGATAGATAGATAGATAGATAGAGAAAGGCACTATATAATGATAGATAGATAGATAGAGAAAGGCACTATATAATGATAGATAGATAGATAGATAGATAGAGAAAGGCACTATATAATAGATAGATAGATAGATAGACACTATATAATGATAGATAGATAGATAGAGAAAGGCACTATATAATGATAGATAGATAGATAGATAGATAGATAGATAGATAGATAGATAGATAGATAGATAAAGGCACTATATAATGATAGATAGATAGATAGATAGATAAAGGCACTATATAATGATAGATAGATAGATAGATAGATGAGAAAGGCATTATATAATGATAGATAGATAGATAGATAGATAGATAGAGAAAGGCACTATATAATGATAGATAGATAGATAGATAGAGAAAGGCACTATATAATAGATAGATAGATAGATAGACACTATATAATGATAGATAGATAGAGAAAGGCAATATATAATGATAGATAGATAGATAGACAGAGAAAGGCACTATATAATGATAGATAGATAGATAGGTAGATAGATAGGCACTATGTAATGATAGATAGATAAATAGATAGAGAAAGGCACTATATAATAGATAGATAGATAGATAGATACTATATAATGATAGATAGATAGATAGATAGATAGATAGAGAAAGGCACTATATAATGATAGATAGATAGATAGAGAGATAGATAGATAGATAGATAGATAGATAGATAGATAGATAGATAGATAGATAGATAGAGAAAGGCACTATATAATGATAGATAGATAGATAGAGAGATAGATAGATAGATAGATAGATAGATAGATAGATAGATAGATAGACACTATATAATGATAGATAGTAGATAGAGAAAGGCACTATATAATGATAGATAGATAGATAGATAGATAGATAGATAGATAGATAGATAGATAGATAGATAGATAGATAGATAGATACTTTATTAATCCCAAGGGGAAATTCACTAATGTATAGCATCCATCTGGATGATGTGACAGCAGCCATTTTTGCACCAGTATGTTCAGCACACATGAGCTATTAGGGGGTGAAGGGGTGATAGAGACAGGGTTTGATCAGGGGGCCAGAATGACTAGGCTGTGGTGGGCTATTTGTCCAGGCCAACACCCTGCTGTTTACAGTATGAAGGATGCTCAGGCATCATTAATGATCACAGATAGTCAACACCTCGGTTTTACATGTCATCTAAAGGGCGGTATCACCTTTACAGCACAGTGTCCCCGTCACTGCACTGGGGCATTGGGATCCACTTTAAGGCCACAGGGTAGGCGCCCCCTGCTGGCCTTACCACCACCTCTTTCAGCAGCAACCCAAGGTTTTTCTAGATGGTAAATTTTGTCCCCTTGTCTTGTCACACTTGTTCCCAAACAGTTCCCAAGACTGATGTTGACGTCTTTTGTTAGTCACTTTGTATAAAAGCATCTGTTAAACAAATTCATGTAAAAGTAAAATACAACAAACTATCAATCCCAATATGCAAACACCAGAAGACCCCCAGGAGTTTCTAAACCTACAAGTCATAGGTGCACACTAGCTGCCACTGCAAAACATTTTCAGTTCTTTAGTCCAGAATCTTGGACAACCAGGAAGGGCTGACCTTTGATCGGCTCACAGCAGTGATGTCACCCACCACCCTCTCCCTGATACGACATCGTCAGAGAGATGGGGAGTTGTAATGAATGATGGCAACTAGGGGACAGACATGCGTGAACCAATAAAATGCATTGCACTTGTCATTCCAACAGATGGTGCCTCACAAATATTCTTAGTAATAAACTGGATTGCTACAAATGTTTGTGATGATCCGTCTGTTGGAATGACAAATGCAGTTCATATGTGTTAGTTATGTGCCATTTGGTGATGGGATTCGTAAAAGCAGTGATAATGTTTGTGAAGTGCCACCTTCAGCATGGGAAAGGTGTTAAATGAATCACATGTATTATTATTATTACTATGTGTTTGAATGACAGATGCAATGCATTTTATTAATAAATACTAATTCTTTATATTTATATAGTCTTTTTCTCACTACTCAAAGCGCTTTGCATATTCCATGCAGGGAGGACCAAAGACACAAATCCATGATCTCCTTACTGCGGTGAGGCAGCAGTGCTATTTGTTGCTAAAAGTGTTTGTGATGCGCCATCTTTAGGAATGACTGAGACACAGCAACTGGATGAACACCCAAACATCTTATCCTTTTATTAAGGTGGATACCAGCGGGCCCAGTCCACAATAAATTGTGGATTATTGGTCAAGCGCTTAAATCTCAGTGCGGAAGTGTCACCTAATTAAAATAAATTCAACACAATGGAACTGCAGGCCGCCATACCTACAGAGCCACTTGTGACTCGCTCACTGTAGGGCGTCATCCTGGGCACAGCCATTTGAAGGCGTGCCGTGTGTTCTAATAAAATGTATTGCGTTTTTCATTCTAGCACAAGGCTTATAAAGTGGAGGATATGAACTAATAAAGAAAATCTGAAATAGAACAAAATGACAGAATATCAAAACATATGATAGAGAAAGCGCTAATCCATTTGGAGACCCCATGCACGTCAGAGTGCCAGTCTGACATCAGAACCCTAACTCAGGAGGCCAGCGTACCCTCTTTACAAGGCGTTAATGGAATTTGTGATTTATTGACACAATTTCTTCTTGCTCTCATTTTCGAGGATGGCTCGCTTGAATGTTTAATGGACCCCAATGAGATTGGTACTCCGTCTATCATTCTTTTTTATTTCTTGTATTTTCTTTTCTTTCAGTTCAAGTTTTCCTTTATATTGTGTAGGGCACAAGGTGCTGCATCACGACAAGCAGGCCAGGGTTTGTGCCCGAGTTCCCTCTCTGGAGTTTGCATGTTCTCCCTGTGTGTAGAGGGATGTGATTTTATGTTTTATTGCATGATCTTTAAAATTGTTAAAGAGATTGTAGACATTATATGTTATTATTGCTCTATGCTAGAAGTAACTGGAAGAGGAATTGTTGGTGCAGACAGAGAGCAGTCAGAAGAGCAGACAGTAGGATTTAGAAGGTTAAAACTTTAAGCAGTAAAATTATATATTAAGGTCAAGTTTTAATTGTCATGTTGTGTTCCATATGCACAAAAGTGAAGCTCTTGAGCCGTTGGTTATCCTTTTGTTGTGCTCATTTCCTGGGCATGTACTATGTGACCACTAGGGGGTGTCCCAGGGCCCCAAACATCAGACACAACTACCTCTGACACAATTCCAGGTTAAAACAACGTCATTTTATTTAATTTAATACCAATAGCTCACTAGGCTCAGTGCAACACAACACACCTTCTCCTTTCCCTCACTCCCCTGACTCCCAGATGAGGTGGCCTCTTTAACACCGGACTCGAGAGTACTTCTGGTGCCATCACATTGTATGTCAGAAGCACTTATGGACCAGACAGAAGCCCCACCAAAGCAGTGTTCCCTGGCAGCGTCCTTGGCGACCCCCAAGTACCCTGGCTGCCTGTCAGGACTACAGCTCCCAATATGCCCTCTGGATATACAAGAGGAATGTTTCAACCCTGTATATTGGGCACATAGCCCTGGGAAGCTGCCTCCCACTCCAAAGTCCTTCTGTTATGTCCTCCAGACTGGGAATGGGACCAACAACCCATACGGCTGGGAATGCCTGTCCATCCACATCCTTTCATTATGGCGAGAAATCACCTTCTATCCTAGTTAGAATGCCAGTCTGTCTGTTATGGTATTCAGAACTGCTATGGTCTGTCAAAATGTCATTGGACGGAGAGGGGCTACGGTGGGTCACCTTGGCACTGACAAGCGTTAAGAAGTCATCAGCTAAAAGTGAAAGTGTCATTCCTATCATTCAAATCTCTATTGAATTGAAGAGAAGAACCAGGAAGGAGGAGAAGCACAAAAGATCACAGCCATCCAGAAATGTGACCTTAAAGAAACCGAGTGCCACACACGTGTAGGTGCCTAGGCCAGCAGCGTCTGTGACAGCTCCTGAAATATTCCAGGTTGTGTTCATTGATTTGCTGCACATTTATACTTTTCACTTTTGTCACATTAAGAATATTTATGGATGTTGAAAATGTAGAGAGGTGAGTGAGAAGGCAAAATGAATCCCAAAATAGTTGGGGTGCCACCTGGGGATATGCCATTTAATTTCAAACAAAATGAAAATAACTTAATAGGAGCACAATGGCCTCCTATTGCTCTGCAGCAGTATTTTCAGGTAATTACAAGTTTTGGAGTCATTCCTGAAAGTTGGGCTCACAGGTCCAAATTAGAAGCCACCTTCTGGGGACGTCTCCTTTTTATATCGTCCTGACAGAAGGGGTGGAGCTTATTTGGCTCTGTTGCCCTACATGGGTGGAGCTTATTTGGATCTGTTTCCCTACATGGGTGGAGCTTATTTGGATCTGTTGCCCTAAAGCTGTGGTTTCTCGACTCTGTGAGCAGAAAAAAGGAGACAAGACTATTAGCGGCAGCTTCTCCTCTCACCCTGGAGTGGTACCACCTACCTTAGATAAGCCTGGTAGGTAACACTCTGGCATGCATGTGTGACACTGTTTAAAACTTTATTGCCTGCTCCCCTCACTTGCATTTAGTATTTGCTCTGTTTCACCATCTGGGTTATAAATAAATGAAAAGGAGATGTCCTCTAATAGGTGAAGTGTAGCAGAGTAGCAGTCAGTTCTGGGAGCAGATTGGATCCGTAGTCCCAGCTGCAAGTGTATTGCAACTGACCGGGTGGTCTCTCCACCCAGGTCAGGTGAGAACAAGAATAGGAGAACAAGAGTTGGTGTGGAGGACATGTGTGTTGATCTACATGACAAATAATCTGGATGGGAATAAAAGTTTTTATTGTTTTCGGATAGAGTCACCCCAAAACCCTTCCTCAAAAAAACACGTGTTCATGTGGGTCTCCTTTGGGTGCTCAGGTTTCAACCCACAGTCCAAAGACATGCAGGTTAGGTGGGACCGGGAGGTTAAATTGACCCGTGTGTGTAAGCTGGTTTGGAAAAAGGATGAATGGATGGACAACCAGATGGAGTGGACAAAAAGAAGTTGCATTCAGTTACATTTTCCTGATGTGTGTTTATATTCCTCGCTCTTTAAATACGATCTCGGCCTACAGAAAAAGTTCACTCCGTCACCCTCACTCTAGTCTAGATGTGACTCTCAAATAAGAATACACATCTGGGGACAACCAGTTTAAAATTTTAATAGTGAACAGTGGTGAAATCCTCTGCTGCAAAGGCTCCAGGGCCCCTTCCTGAAACACCCGCCTCTTATTCCTTCAGTCCATGCACTTTAAACAGCCGGGGTTTCAGGGAGACAGCAAATAAAACTGAATGTTTGACGCTGTAAGAAAATACAAAGTTGAAACTGCTGTTATCATTTCAGGAGCTCAGTAGCATAAGGTCACCGGAGCCTAATAATGAATTTGTGTGTTGTTACGTAGGAAACAGACAGACACACTTCAGAAGTGCTTCTGTCTGCTGTGATATCTTTCTCACATTTTGCATCACCGTATAGTTTAACAACAGTAATCAAAGTTCAGATAAGCACTGTGGTCTACGTGGGTACTACATTTTAAAACACTAGATAGATAGATAGATAGATAGATAGATAGATAGATACTTTATTAATCCCCAAGGGGAAATTCACATACTCCAGAAGCAGCATACTGATAAATACAATATTAATTAAAGAGTGATAAAAACATAGTCAAGTTAAAAAGTGCAAGGTGGAGAGTGCGCGGCAGGTATAACAGACAATAACTTTGTATAATGTTAACGTTTACCCCACCCGGTGGAATTAAAGAGTCGCATAGTGTAATGGAGGAGCGATCTCCTCAGTCTGTCAGTGGAGCAGGACGGTGACAGCAGTCTGTTGCTGAAGCTGCTCCTCTGTCTGGAGATGATCCTGTTCAGTGGATGCAGTGGATTCTCCATGATTGACAGGAGTCTGCTCAGCGCCCGTCGCTCTGCCACAGATGTCAAACTGTCCAGCTCCGTGCCTACAATAGAGCCTGCCTTCCTCACCAATTTGTGCAGGTGTGAGGCGTCCCTCTTCTTAATGCTGCCTCCACAGCACACCACCGCGTAGAAGAGGGCGCTCGCCACAACCGTCTGATAGAACATCTGCAGCATCTTATTGCAGATGTTGAAGGATGCCAGTCTTCTAAGGAAGTATAGTCGGCTCTGTCCTTTCTTGCACAGAGCATCAGTATTGGCAGTCCAGTCTAATTTATCATCCAGCTTCACTCCCAGGTATTTTTAGGTCTGCACCCTCTGCACACAGTCACCTCTGATGATCACGGGGTCCGTGAGGGGTCTGGTCCTCCTAAAATCCACCACCAGCTCCTTGGTTTTGCTGGTGTTCAGGTGTAGGTGGTTTGAGTTGGACCATTTAACAAAGTCCTTGATTAGGTCCCTATACACCTCCTCCTGCCCACTCCTGATGCAGCCCACGATAGCAGTGTCGTCAGCGAACTTTTGTACGTGGCAGGACTCCGAGTTGTATTGGAAGTCCGATGTATATAGGCTGAACAGGACTGGAGAAAGTACAGTCCCCTGTGGCGCTCCTGTGTTGCTGATCACAATGTCAGACCTGCAGTTCCTGAGACGCACATACTGAGGTCTCTCTGTAAGATAGTCCACGATCCTTGCTACTAGGTATGAATCTACTCCCATCTCTGTCAGCTTGTCCCTAAGGAGCAGAGGTTGAATGGTGTTGAAGGCGCTAGAGAAGTCCAGAAATATAATTCTTACAGCACCACCGCCTCTGTCCAAGTGGGAGAGGGATCGGTGTAGCATGTAGATGATGGCTTCCTCCGCTCCCACCTTCAACTGGTATGCGAACTGCAGAGGGTCGAGAGCGTGTTGGACCTGTGGCCTCAGGTGGTGAAGCAGCAGCCTCTCCATGGTCTTCATCACATGTGATGTCAGGGTGACAGGCCAGAAGTCAATCAGCTCACTAGGACGTGATACCTTTGGGACTGGGGTGATGCAAGATGTTTTCCAAAGCCTTGGGACTCTCCATTGTTCCAGGCTCAGGTTGAAGATGTGCTGTAGAGGACTCCCCAGCTCTAACACACAGGTCTTCAGCAGTCGTGGCGCTACTCCATCTCGATATCTCCATGTGGATATCCACGATATCTACACTACGACTGTACCCTAGCAGGGCATGTTTGCATTTTTAATTAGACGTGAATGTTAACTGCCTTTAGTTACTCGTTTGGACGTGCAGTCAGAAGGTGGATGTTGTGCCGCCTCATTCGTGCTTTACTGGTGTCGTTAAGCAGATTTACTGATTTGCATCTCCTGTGGCTCTTCATTATCCGCTCTCTTCACGACAGTCCTTCTGAAGGAGTGTGACACACCATTTACTTCAAATGCATACTTTGCAGTTGATATTTTTGTGATAAGTGGTCCATGGCGAAGAACAGATTGGTAAATAAATAATCGAGTCCCGTGAATGTGCAGGCTCAGAATCGATGCAGGTGTACGCGTGATGGTGCCATTCCAGGTTGGTTGCGGTGCTTGGCTAAACGCGCACTCACATTCAAATGCAAGTGGGTCAGTTAGGTGCCGCATTCTCACCTCGGAGTCGGGTGGAGGGTCACAGCTGCTCCCAATCAAGCCAATGCACAGCAGAGAAGGAGAGGAAGAAAAAGAGAGAGACAACGGATAAAGAGAAAGAATGGAGATGGAGGTTAAAAGGGAAAAAGATTAAAAGGAGTCACCAGGGTGCAGAAGAAAGGAGGCAGGCAGCCAGGAGGAGAGCCCCTCAGTAGAGAGTAAGGCCAGCGCTCAAGAAGAACCTGATGCTTAGCCTGAGCCTGAGGAGTAACAGCGGCAGATGAAGGAGAGAGGTGAGGTGATCCTGGGGTGATACAAGTGGCCCGAGCCTGTGAAAGATGGCCTGTCAGAAGGATGTCTCCTCTGGCTACAGGATCCCGTGTGGGGTAAGCAGTGGAGATGTTGGTTTTAGAAAGGATACACTGGCGACTGAGTTTTTAGAAACATTTCCTCCCCTAGGATTTTAATCTCATTTTACCAGAATATTTATTGGATTTTTAACCTCACAGATTTTATCGTTTTTATGGATTATTTATTTATTTATTCATGCAAAGAAGATTTTTGATGCACTGCATTTTCATTTGGACACTGTTTGAGTTTTGGTTGTCTTTGATAAAAGCTCTGACACTTTCTCACCTACCCCTCTCTGTAAGGTGTGTGTCCTCATTTGCCTGGCTCATCCTGGTCTATGACTATCGACCTTTTGGGTTCAAGAGGCTCCTGGTAGCAGCAGAGAGCACGGAGCCGACCCAGACTGTTACAATTTTCCCAGACATAGCTGCTAACTCTTTCAGGCTTACATCGACTCCGACACTATCGTCGTAATGCTGTACAACAGAGAGAAGACACAACACCTGCGGCAACACATCGTTCACTTTTACTGCTAGTCCATCGATGCATACTCTGATGTTACAGAAGGTTTTTCTTTTGCGACAGGTTATGTTAATTTTTAAAATGTGCAATGTGCTCTTTTCTACATTTATATACACATTTATATATCTAATAATGAATTTTAAGAAGACTTTTTCGGCTGTAGACAGTTCATCGTAATCAAAAGCTTGCTGTCTGTTGGACCAGCTTAGTGAGAGACCCACTGATGTTTGCAGTTCAAAGTCTCCGCCCCTACTGTGAGCTCCGCCTTCACGTGGCATTGGATTGGTTTAGAAATGTGACACTCAGTGAGCCGTCTAATTGTTCCCACCCCAGTTTTAAACACAATTCACTCAGGGATGTCTCCAGATGTACGTGTTATACGTCTGGCTCAGCGAGACCACTAGAGCCCTAATGATTAAATATAATCATAATAATATCTTGACTGAGGGGCTTGTAGTTAGCTGAAAGGAAAGCCCAACAGAATGGACACTCAAGAAAGCCGAGCCAGAGAGTCAGCCAGTTTACCTTCTTCCTCCTTTATTATGAATAATATGTATACGGTGAAATTATCTATTTTGATCATTTGTTGTAGTCGTTGATTGCCATTATTTTTCAGTACTTTTAACATTGCTTCAGTTTCTTCTTACTCTGTCTTTGTGGTTTTATGCCTAGTAAGCAGGTTAATGTAATTTCTTTTGCGATTTTTCCAGTCACTTTGCTCCACCAAATGTCCCTGTTAAAGGATTTGGAGCTACTGTAGCAGAGAAGCTGTTGGAGAAGTATGTAAAAATTTTGGTCTAAAATAATCTTAATTTAGTGCATCCCCAAACATGTGGCCAGGTGATACTGGGGTACATGTTTTATGGGAGATCAATAACAGAATTTTATTTGAATTATGGAATGCTTGATACAGATTGAACTGACGTGGATTCAATGGATGGCTGAGTTCCACTCCTTTCTGAGAGGTTCCTGTCCCACCATTCCCTAGGATCTTTGAGAGGTCGATTCTTTGAAATGCTTTTATATATTGAGATGCTGTCTGAACTTTGAAGAAGTGATGGCTTTGAGTTGTGGTGCTGGCAAAGAATATCGATCGTACCATGGACCACCAGGAGAACAAACAGGACTGTCTTGGAGGACGTATAACTGGATTGCTCCTATGAGAGGAGGATGACAAAACTCTGTTTCATGTACTTTGGACATGTTGTCAGAAGGACCACTCCCTGGAAAATTGACATCATGCTTGGTAAAGTGGAAGGACAATAAAAGAGAGGACCACCCCCTTATGAGATGGACTGATAAAGCGGTTGCAACAATGGAGTCAAACCTGTCAGAAATTGTGAGGAAGGTGCAGGATTGGGCAGTTTTTCATTCGGTTGTACGTTGGGTCACTATGAGTCAGAATCAAGCAATGAGCAGCGCTGTACAACGGCAAACGATGTAGAAAACGTTCATGGAAAGAAGGGAAAAAAATCTCACGTTACTCGTGCTGCATAATCCACGTGTCAGTTATCCAGTCGTATGAGCAAAACACGCAAAATGCCTGCTTTATTGCTGAATCATTGTATTAGAATGACTTCTTAAGTTATCAGCGCGTGCGTTACCGGCCTCAGGCCTAGGGGAACCTGGGTCAGGTACAAGCCACTGTTGTTACACGGTGTAGCCACAGCGATACGGTGAAAAAGCGTAAAAGAAGCAGGCAGCAGTCACGAGTATCAGATCAGACTTCTCTGTTCTATTATTCTTATTTACCCAAATATATAAAAATGCTTCAATCTCTGCATAGGTCAACATGAAGATCAGTTAAACAATGGTGCACGCCAATTTCTATTGCAGAACAATAGTATAAAAACATTTACTTTGGTTCAACAGTAGTATTGTTGTCAGTTCTCAAGAAATACCTGATTAGAAACCAATGTCCCCAGAACTCGGTAACTCTCAGTTCTGTGTCCCCACAAGTGTGTGTAGATGAGACACTAAATCAAAGCAGTCTGACTATTCAAAGCAGGTGACTCTTTAGCAAGACAGGTAAATATTTATGTCCTGTAGATAGCCAGCAGCAATAACTTGTAGCAGAATTTCCCAGAAATGTTGCCTTTTCTTTAAAACGCTGGTTTATAGCCCATTACACTAAGCAACACACGGAAATGTCATTTTCTTTAAACCACTGAATTCTAGTCCATTACATGTACATAAATAGACAACCTAAAGTCTCATGGGACTGACGTTTTTGAATGGATGACAGGACTCTCGACCAATGAATGAGTTTTTTAGGTATGACTGCCACTATAAACACCACTGTGAGTCTGGCACTACTTTGCCTTTCTTCTGACGTCTCATGATGTACCACAAGTTAGCCGACCCACACTGCTATATCATTTTATAATGGAGTTTCATTCTCTCAGCTCAGCTCCACTTGTTATAAAATGGATTTGTTTGAACGTTTTCTGACTTATATGCTCTGTTTCGGATTATTAAATACCCAGATTCTAATACTGAGGTTAGTATATGGTTTACATTTTTCAAAAGTAGTTCAATTATTTGTGTTCCTTTTCTGATGCCATTTTGTTTTTCATGGGGGCCACCGTTTTGTTAGAGGACGTTGGTTTGGAGGTCACGGCCTTTCACTTACCATTGCACCTTTTAAAATGTCAGCACAATTTGAGTCCTAGCATCCGAGATTACGGATAAACTACCTCAATGTTATGAATTGTGCACTCTAAGAATTTTTTTTCTTAAAATATTTCTTTAAATAATATATTATGTGGCAATTTGGTCTGTTTTTTCTCTTGCACGTTTTGCGTTGTTCCTTTGCAGTTATATCTTTCCTGAATGTAATGATTAATTATTCACAGGGCCACAACACCGTTGTGTATTACAGTTGGGTGGCACCAGGTTGTTCTTCCCTTTAGTGGCTCACCGGCTCCCAGTTGAATGTAGAAGTTACGTAGCACAACAGCGTGCCTTACGTCACCCAGTGGGACCCTATATATCTGGCACAAAGATTCATCCTGATTGAGATAAAAATCTATTAAAAAAATGGTTTCTGATTGTACCGTTTTTCTCTCTCTGACTTTATGATTATTGTAATTCATGTTTAGGGTTTGGTGTTTATGGTTTCAACTCATTTCTGGTTCGACAAACGTTTCATCTCCTGGTCCCCTTCTCGTCTTCATGGAGAATGCTCAGAGCTCAGCATGGTTTGTGTTTCCTAGCATAAGAAATTTAGCCTCAACTTTTGACTTTGATTAACGATAAAATGTAACGCGTATCAGACAGAAACAATCACATTCATCTCAGCTCCAAATCGACTTTTAAAGTCTGTGCATAAATGTCTAAATCAGACAAATCCATTCTGCAAGAGTTAGCCAGCTTAGATTCCAAACTCATTTCTTTTACAATTGCAGTCCACAAGTCTAAGACGTAAAGATGGCACTCAGCCGAGACCAGCTGTTTTCCAAGGCACTCAATGCCCCTGAACGTCTCCTTCGTCGCTTGTTTGTTGTTGGCTTTGTATTAATGTGTGTTATCAGGAACTATGGACTGATCAAGTGGTTGCAATTATGGGATCAAACCTGTCAGAAATGGTGAGGTAGGTGCAGGGTTGGGCAGTTTTTCATTCTGTTGTATGTATTATCAATATCAGCATTAGTATTAGTTTTAGTACTACAACTGAACACCAGCAAAACCAAGGAGCTGGTGGTGGATTTTAGGAGGCCCAGACCCCTCATGGACCCCGTGATCATCAGAGGTGACCGTGTGCAGATGGTGCAGACCTATAAATACCTGGGAGTGCAGCTGGATGATAAATTGGACTGGACTGCCAATACTGATGATCTGTGTAAGAGAGGACAGAGCCGACTATACTTCCTTAGAAGGCTGGCATCCTTCAACATCTGCAATAAGATGCTGCAGATGTTCTACCAGACGGTTGTGGCGAGCGCCCTCTTCTACGCGGTGGTGTGCTGGGGAGGCAGCATTAAGAAGAGGGACGCCTCACGCCTGGACAAACTGGTGAGGAAGGCAGGCTCTATTGTAGGCACGGAGCTGGACAGTTTGACATCTGTGGCAGAGCGAAGGGCGCTGAGCAGACTCCTGTCAATCATGGAGAATCCACTGCATCCACTGAACAGGATAATATGACTGTATGACTGTATATATATATATATTATTATTATGAAATAAAGGCTGTTTGCATTAGTCCTTCGTGGCAGTTTGCAGGGCATGTTGAATACATTTCACAACGCAGAAGCTTTGAGGATTAACCGAATCCAAGGCCAGGGCGCAGCAGTACAGCGCATGCGATACAAAAATCCAAAGAATTAAGAGGGGTTCCCAAACTTTTTCATATGACTGTATATATATAAAGGTGGAATCTAATTGTAATGAAATTCATGGTACCATAAAAATATTCATTATAATGGAAATTTTGTTATAACAAATATAGGGAAAATACATATACTATTGTGGCTGGGGTCACCAGCAATTCACCATCTCTAACGGCGGCGGCTCAGGGACAGCTCTGTAGCTGCTCTGCTGCGTCTGGTAAACAGTAAAGTAATTGGCCGTCCTCTGCAGGATCCTTGTTACTGCGTAACGTGCTTGTCGCATGGTGTTTAAAACTTTAACACTGGGCTTTGACCTGCTCTTCCTCTCACTCTCCTGGTTTGCCACAGCGGTGATTGTGAACCACTTGTGTTCTTCTAATCTGAAGATGGGAGCTAAAGCAAGACAATCACCCGTGCTGTGGCTCCTAACAGCTCGTATTTTGAATGAAGTCTTGAGACTGTACCTGCCTTCTCTCTACAGTGATAAAGTTCCTGTGTTTTCCTTGCAAATCTGGTCTCACTTTCCTGTCTCTCATGCAACTTTGTGACCCAAGCTTAAAAATACCTCACATAACTACAAAAAGTGTTTTATTTGAAAATGAGACATTAGGTGCAACTTTTTTTTTATTAATAGAAATACAGGCATGAGTACAGAATGAAAATGTGGAGCACTGAGCCTCGACGAGACCTGAAATTTCACAACAGACGACCACTTTCTTTTTGTCTAACAAAAAAGAGACAACCTGTTGCAGGGTTCTCGGGACTCAGTGAAAATGTAGGCATGACATTAAGTATTTTTTGCATCGCATTATTATCTTCAGTGGCCATTTTTGGTCAAAAAGGCGTTTGTTATGCTGAAATGTGCATTTCGTTAAAATAAAATCTGTTAAACATGATGCTGTATGAACATTTGTCCAGGTCAACAAAAAGTATTTGTTATTCTGAAAATTCCGTTACTTCGATATTCGCTATAAGGAGATTTGACCTGTATACGTATGTGCTGGTTATATTCATGTTGTGTTTGTAATTAAGGGTTATGTTTTTTTTCTTTCCTTTGTGTCTGCATTAGGCCAGTTTTATTATAGAGGTGGTTACTCAATAGTATTCTCGTTTAAATCATCCATCCATTTTCCAACCCGCTGAATCCGAACGCAGGGTCACGGGGGTCTGCTGGAGCCAATCCCAGCCAGCACAGGGCACAAGGCAGGGAACCAATCCCAGGCAGGGTGCCAACCCACTGCACATTTAAATCATTATTTGTTTATTTCTTTTGTTTTCTTTATGTATCATATTCTAAGGGGGGATATATGTATAATTACTTAATATTTGGATTTCTGTAATATATGTCCTGCTTGTTTCATTGTGTTAATTTGGCCTGCGTGGTTATTTTCTTTCTTTCCTGGTTTATAAATGTCACCATCAGAAAAAGGGATCAGGTTAGGGCAAAGGTTCTCTCCGTTTCTGACCCTATCGTGTTAAACTCTTACTAAAGTTGAGAGGTTCTTGTGTGTGACGTGGTTCTCTCATTGTAACTGGAGGAATTTGCCACAGTTGGAATAGTAAAGTTACGCCAGACCCAGGAAGTAGGAGCGAGCTGGCGGCTGATGTCATTTTCACACGTTGCCGTTACATTGTGTTTTGTATGGCCTACCTTGAGCCAGTGTTGGCGTGTGATGTACCGTATATATTTTTGCAACACATCTGATGTTCTGTATGCAGTTATTGCGGTGGTTATGTCACTACAATGGTCAGTCAGTTAGTCATTTCCCAACCTGCTATATCCTAACACAGGGCCAGCACAGGGCGCAAGGCAGGAAGAAATCCCCGGGCAGGGTGCCAGCCCACCACAGGACACACACACACACACCAAGCACACACTAGGGACAATTTTGGATCGCCAATGCACCTAACCTGCATGTCTTTGCACTGTGGGAGGAAACCCATGCAGACACGGGGAGAACATGCAAACTCCACGCAGGGAGGACCCGGGAAGCGAACCCAGACGGGTCTTCTAACTGAGAGGCAGCAACGCTACCCACTGCGCCACCGTGCCGCCCCACTACAATGCTGATTTACTTTTTATGCAGTTTCAAACACAAGCTAGAAATGCCTTTAAGTCTTCACGTCGGAGGTGATTGAGTGGGGCATTAATCAAATGCGTAGTGTGATGAACGTTAGTTTACAGACTTATATCTATTACTTAGTGGATGATTTTATTGTAATTTCTCTCCAACATTTAGGCACGTGTTTCAATTATCCCCTCGTGGTACCCTCGTGCTTCATTCTTATTACACCATTTTCTTTTATCACCCTTGATAGTCTTAACGTTCCCCTTTCTTTGACATAATATCCTGGTTGTCACCATAATACTCATTACACATGTAATATCCCTGTTTTCCTAATTTAATTTTTATACTGTATAGCTAGGGTCCAAAAACAAAACGAAAGTTCAAAATAAAGATGAAAAACCTCTGTAAACATTCAGTAAGTATACACAATGGAGTAAATCTCAGAAACATTCAGAAAGGACCCCCATTTGGGTTAGGCTTAGTTTGGTTTTCTAGGCCTTATCTGAAGCCTGGGGCTGGAGTTTGTAGGCGAAGCCTCATTTTGAGCACTGACCACAGCTAATAAAAGCTTTTAGAAGTGATGTTTGATTTGGATTTTCCTGAGTTTCCCTTCAGCCCAAAATGTTCTCACTCACTGAATCCGCTCCTTATGTTGCCCTTTTGTTTAGAGCGATTATGCTTGGCATTGGGGCCATTTTGTGTGGTTTGACTTGCCTGTTGCCATGGTAATTCTTCCCATGAAGCACCGCAGTTGTGTGATGATGATGTCACCAACAAAATGGCATATAAAGATCATCACATTGGAGGCTGACTAAATTTAACGATTCATCGAACACTCTTTTGGTGATTCCCGGCTCTGAGCTTGACTTTGATTTTTTGACTTCGTTCTTTCTCCTGGTCCTTAGTGATCCATTTTTTTTTTGCAGTCAGCACAAAAGTGAAGAGCTAGCCTTTTAAGACTTTGGAAACTAAAATTAATAAAAATCTGTCTCTGGGTGTCACACACCTTTCTCGATACCCTGATCACACTGCCCAGGATTTACTGATAAAAAACCCTTCATTGGTGCTCACCTGTCAAGTAAAGACGCTACAAACATCTGACACGTGCGGGAGGATGGAGATGGATGAGTTTGCTGGGCACATTATGTCTTCTCACGGACCGTCTGATGATTTCTTCTGTTGCTCAAATATCACAGAGAATTTCAAAAATTATGTTTCAGACTAGTGAGTGTAGTGAGACAATTTATTGTGATTTTGGTAAATGTCTCAGACCAGGAGGTAAAAATGTGAATGAAAGTCATAGGCAGTGCCAGGCAAAGGTCAGAAATTGGAGATCATAAAATTATACCAAACAACCAAATCACTGGAGCAACCAAAAACCAAAGTCTGTTTGCACTAAAGAAGAGCAGCAAGCAGTACCAGGGGCCGAAATCCACAGAGGGGCTTTCTGCACAACTTTTACGTATGAATGGATTGAGAAGTTCAGAAATGGTCAGACTGAAGAAGGAGTGGAACGTCTATTCATGTCCACTACCAACGGCAACCCTGAGCTAAGATTGTGATGAATCGTGATATGGACCATGATGGACCCTCATAGTTAATCAAAGCAAATACTTAACTGGAGCAGACATTTGATGTCTGTATGTGATCAGACATTAGGAATCAAATATTATCCTGTTGTATAAAAAGGGTGACCGGGCAGATCCAAGAAACTATCGACCAGTAAACTTAACATGCATCACAGGAAAAGTAATGGAAGAAATTATTAAGGATAAGATTGAGCAACACCTAGCAAGGACAGGAGTTATTAGGAACAGTCAGCATGGGCTCAGAAGAGGGAGGTCGTGTTTAACTAACAGGCTGGAATTCTATGAGGAGGAAACAAAATGAGATTATTGATGTGGACTTTCAGAAAGCATTTGATGAGATGACATTAGAGGATGGGCATCAAACTAAAAGAAATGTCAAGTCAGGGAGTGGGGTGTAGATGGGGGCAGAATTGGCTGAGACTCAGGAAGCAGAGGGTGGTGGTGTGAGGAACCTCATTAGAGTGGTGACCAGTAGGGGTCAGTGCTGGGGCTGCTGCTGTTTTTAATAAATTTAAATGATTTGGATAGAAATATAAGTATCAAGCAGGTTAAGTCTGCAGATGATACTAAAATAGGTGGACTGGCGGGTAATCTGATGAATCATTACAGAGGGACTTGGACAGCAGACAGGCTTGGGAAGATGACATTTAATGTCAGTAAATATATAGAGTTTTACATCAGAAGTAAAAATGTGAGGTTTGAATACACAATGGGCGGTCGGAAAATCAAGAGTCCAACTCATGAGAAGGAGTTAGGAGTCACAGTGGACTCTAAGCTATCGACTTCCCTATGGTATTCAGAATCCATTAAGAAGGCTAACAGAATGTCAGCTTATATAGCGCCTTGATGTGTGGAGTACAAGACACAGGAGGTTCTGCTCAAGCTTTATTACACACTGGTGAGGCCTCATCTGGAGTCCTGGGTGAAGTTTGGGTCTCCTTAAAGACATAGCAGCACAAGAGAAGGTCCAGAGAAGAGCGACTAGGCTGATTGAGGGCTACAGGGGATGAGTTATGAGGAAAGATTAAAAGAGCTGAGCCTTTACAGGAGATGAAGAGGAGACCTGACTGAAGTGTTTGAAATGATGATGTGAATTAGTCCAGTGGATCGAGATTAAAATGAGTTCATCAAGAACACGGGGACACCGTTGGAAACTTGTGAAGGGGAAATTTCACACAAAAATCAGGACGTTTTTCTTTACACAAAGAACGACAGACACTTTGAATAAGTGACCAAGTAGTGTGGTAGAGAGGAGGACTTTAGGGACCTACAAAACTCGACTTAATGTTATTTTAGAAGAATTAAGTGGACAGAACTAGTGAGCTTTGTTGGGCTGAATGGCCTGATCTTGTCCAATTTATTCTGATGTTCTAATGGAGATATCACTTGACATCTCCAGGCTGTAACTACACTGATAAAGGCCTATGTTCATGCTTGAAATGGACATTTATTTCAAAACTACATGAAGCATTTTAAAGAAGTTCTTTCAAGAACAGGAAACAGCAATCCATAAGGGCAAAACTAATATGGGTTGGAAGAGGAAGCCTTCCTGTAGTCAGTACCAGTAAAAGTATCCTACCGTTTTTAAATTTGAAATGTCAACCAAAAGTCGTCATCAAAACACACTTTCTAGTTCATAAACTGCAAGATCAACCATAAAGCCACTCCTAGACTATCAATACAATCCCAATGCTAGGATGATGAAAACTTAAAAACCGTCATGTCGATGACACCTAGCAACCTGCCACCGCGCTCTTAACTACAACCAACAGAATGGCGGCCTCCATTATAAAACCAAAATGACATTGCGGTAAATTCCAAATTAATTGTAATTCATCTCTCTCTATAAAAAAAAATCCTGAAAAAGGAAATTTCCAGGGCGACGATACGTGATCTTCTCGGAAGTTCTCAGAAGACATTTAAAAGACACGCGAGACAAAAATGACTGGCCACGGAGCATCACGTGGGGACCGTAAACATGAGACTTGGTGCCAAGAGATTGTCCCAGGGCCATCACACGGGGACGTGGAACATGAGATTCTTGAAAGACACGCCGTTCTTATCAAATAAGAGCACAGCCAGCGGTAGCACATACAGATCCTGTGCTCTCAGCAAAGAAGAAAGAGCAGCACGGAGAAAAGAGACCTTTGGGAGAAACAAAAAGCAGATAAGAGATTATGAAAGCAGTGGAATTATAAAGGCTCAAACAAATGATGGCGCGATAAACATGCAGTGAAAGGTACAGAATATGAAAGCACTAAAATTCGAAAGTATTGTAGCATCCCAGCCAAGTTGAAGCCTTTTTTGTTTTAAGTCACCGTTAGGTCCGATTGATGGAGGGCGGAATGCAGCACTTACACAATTATGGACCATACGCTATGAGATTCTGTGGTCCCGCAACAATTAAAGCAACGATTCTAAAGAAGAAAAAAAAAAAGTCTTTAAAAATGAATATCCGATTAAACAAACACAGGGGTTGGTGAGCGAAGAGAGCAGGAGGCAGAGCCCCCTAGTTTTATAAATAGTATAACCATAACTGTTTTATGCTGCGGTCAAAAGATGTACAGTACCTGAACAAAGTAATCAGGAAAGCCTCCTCCATGACAGGCCGAACCCCGGACACACCAAAACAGGATGGTGGTGTTAAATTTCAGCCGGGATCCTGGGATTCATTTCCTTGTTTTAAGTCCTTTATGTTATTTTTGAGTGTCATCTTGTATGTTAATGTTACTTTCTCTAATTATCTGCCTTGTGTTCTGTGCTAGTGTTATGTGCCTGGTTCCCCAAGTGGCGGGACCACCTGCCCATCACCACCAGGGGCTGCCCTTAGCCCTATAAGGTGAGGGTCTCCCACAGGTCCTGGCAGTTCATTCAGATGCGCTTCGGAGTTGGTGAGTTTGCTTGTGCTTTGTGATATCTCGGGATTATTTTAACCTTCTGCTCTGTTTTTCTTGGATTACTCTGGTTGGACTCGGTTTGCATTGGATTACCTTATTATTTTGGGCAGCTGCTTTTTGCTGTTTTATGCTCCCTGTAGCTTCATGTTATGCCAGAGAATTCTTGTTAAGAGTAAATCTTTTATTTTATAAACATCCTACATGACCCTCTGTGTCATTAGCCAGAGGTTTACAATGGGATTTCCCCCTCTAGTGGTCATTTTTGCAACTGTTTGGGACTCTCAATTCATAACAGATGGCAAAATTGGATGCCATCATGAAAATTCCCCTCTGACCCCTCCAGGAGGCGCTCTGTCTTGGAGCACTTTGAGCCACCAGCTCATTTCACAACAGCGTGCAAAGAAGCACCTCTGGGGGTCTTTTCTGCCTGCTGCCATCAGGCAATTCAACGCTTCCTCCTGAGGTCCCAGTCTAAATGCTTGTACTCTTTTAAGTTCATTGAACAATTTCTGCACCAATATGCATTTGTGATTGTGTTGTAAATGTGTCCTATAAGTCTCAATCTATTTTTTATGTTTCTGCTGCTGTATGCGTCTAAATTTACAATTGAGATTAATATAGTTTGTTTAATCTAATCTAATCTTATCTAAAAAAATCCCAAAATAATCAAATTTTGAAAATCTATAATTTAAAATATAGAAATTATCCATCTACCCATCCATTTTCCAACCCGCTGAACCCGAACACAGGGTCACAGGGGTCTGCTGGAGCCAATCCCAGCCAACACAGGGCACAAGGCAGGAACCAATCCTGGGCAAGGTGCCAACCCACCGCAGGACACACACAAACACACCAAGCACACACTAGGGCCAATTTAGAATCGCCAATCCAGCTAACCTGCATGTCTTTGGACTGTGGGAGAAAACTATAGAAATTATGTTTGAATAAATACTAGAAAACCAATAAAAATAATGAACAAAGTTTATAATTCACAACGTTAACACCAAGGTCTACATTGTTAACTTAGATTACAACCCATCTTACATGGGTAGCACATCTAGTAAATAAAGAGATAGATAGATAGATAGATAGATAGATAGATAGATAGATAGATAGATAGATAGATAGATAGATAGATAGATAGATAGATAGATAGATAGATAGATAGATAGATAGATAGATAGATAGATAGATAGATAGTGGTCATCATCTATCTATCTATCTATCTATCTATCTATCTATCTATCTATCTATCTATCTATCTATCTATCTATCTATCTATCTATCTATCTATCTATCTATCTATCTATCTATCTATCTATCTATCTATCTATCTAAGTGAATGATGGCCCATGACACAAGTTTAAAGTTGATCTGCCAAACAGGTTGTCCCCCTTAACTTCAAATGTCCAACCAAAAGTAACTCATAATGGCATGATAAACAAACA
The DNA here is from genome assembly GCF_900747795.2 of Erpetoichthys calabaricus. Classification (NCBI taxonomy): domain Eukaryota; kingdom Metazoa; phylum Chordata; class Cladistia; order Polypteriformes; family Polypteridae; genus Erpetoichthys; species Erpetoichthys calabaricus. The sequence goes on from NC_041399.2 coordinate 3,691,145, forward strand.
AATGCACAATGGTGCAATAAACAACAGAAAATCACTCCTCTCAAGGGCAGGATGGAGCGCCGTCTCTTTGCACTCCTAGTCAATATTTGATGCCTCCTTCTGGGTGGCTGCGCCTTTATGGTTCAGGGACTAGAAGGGTGGAGGCCAAATTCCCTTGTCAGGTGGTTTCTCAACACCATGGAGGAAAAGGAACACAACACAGTCAGTGGCAGTGCCCCCTCTCAGCCCGTAGTGAAATCACATACCTGGAAATAACCTGGAGGGTGACTCTCTGATTCGCATGCATAACTCGCTTCGCTCGCCAACCCCTAGGTTTGGCCCTAGTGTGTGCTTGGTGTGTGTGTGTACCCTGCAATGAACTGGTGCCCTGCCCGGGGTTTGTTTCCTGCCTTGCGCCCTGTGTTGGCTGGGATTGGCTCCAGCAGACCCCCATGAGCCTGTAGTTAGGATATAGCAGGTTGGATAATGAATGGATTATGCATTGTGTTTACGTGCCTGTTTACCTATGGCACCGAGGGCACTGTATAAAAAGAAAATAATTAAAAACAACTTCTTAGTGCTTTTACCTTGTGTCCTGCGTGTCCGTCTGTTGGGTTTACGGGGTAACAGTGACCCCTAATGTCCACAATATATATATATATATATATATATAGTGGCCACCAGGAGGTGCTGCAGCTCCCCAAACACAAAGGCTCAGACACAAGTTCACAAACACAAGGGTTATATTTTGTGTGACACTTGTAAGTAGGTGGACGCTAGCTGGCACTATTGCCCACCTTTTCCCCAACAGACAGACATGCTGGCACAGGGTAAAAGCACTATGAAGATATTTCATCTTTCTTCTTTAAATCATGCTCCTCCAGCACCACAGCCCCCAATAAATACAAGTAAATACATAATATTATTCTTCTCCTCCACACCTCCCAGCAAGCTCTGTCCTACTCCTCCCGACTCCGGCTCACTTGCTGGTTCCCATCAGTCCTTTATATAGTCCTTGATCCGGGTCAGCTGGAGAATTCAGGTTTTCAATCAGCCCAGATGTACTTCAGGGTGTTCGTTTTCGTTTTCATAGCCCATTAGTACTTCCGGGCTAGGTGAGAATTTGTTTTCCCACCAACTTTCCACAGCGTCCCCTGGCGGCACCCACAGTACCCAACTGGGCTATGCTGCCGAACTCTAAGTCCCATAGTGCCCTGTGGGAAGCTGCCATCTATCATCTTGGGGGAGGCAGTGTCCTTGATAAGCTGCCTTCCCCCATCCTTACATTACTGGGGTGTCCCAGCTGGCCATCCCTTATACACTCTTATAGGAAGAGTTTCCCTCAGTGCATTGATAGTCACAGTAACCAATTTACAGACTCTGTATTGTCCCCTCAGCTCCTCCAGTAAGCTTTGCCCACCTCCTGCCAACGCTGGCTCTCCGATTGAATCAGGGCTGCTCCTTTTATGTTACACCTGGGAGTACCTCTGGTGTCCTGAAGCACTTCTGGGTGAAGTTAGAGCCTGACACAGTATGGCTCACCAGCTCCCTCAGCGCCCCCATCGGCACCCAACAGGGCTGAGCAGGTGGTCTCCAATTCCCAAGATGCCCTGTGGAAAACTGTGATGATGCCGCAATCCAGGAGGGCTGCCATTTAACATACTGGGGGAGTCAATACCCTGCATGCACCGTCACCCCCGTCCTCCCATACTGTGGGCACCCTGGCTGGGCTGGGAATCAATTAAAAAAAAAGTAACTATTAATTGCATGAATATATGTAATTAATTATGATTCATTGCATATAACATTAAAATGAATACATAAATCATGAAGTAAATACAAACTGAATCACTCATTTAATGTAGAATCAACAGAAAGAAATTAAAAAAAAAATACCATAGTTTAAACTTAAATAATGACCTTACACCTGAACTTTTAACAAAATACAACTTGAGCAAAGACAACCTGAATCTGAATGCCTTCCTAAAGGGCAAGTTGAAAAGAAGGCAACAAGAAAACAATGCCAATGTATTCATTCTTAAATTGGCACAGCACGTGACACACAGACGTGTCAAAGTAAAAAATGAAACAATCAAAATGACTGCTGACTTTGAATAAACTGCTGAAGACTAATTTAATTAAAAGAAAGCGCATCTCTTAAATGGGCATACATTAACACTTGTGTTAAAACTCCACAAACACTCCCCTCAATTGTTCATCACCATCAACGACTTGATAATTATACTCTACACAAGTGTTTCTCAACTGGTGCTCTGTGGAAATGGCAGCCACAGAAAAACGATTGGAAAACAACTGCTGTACCTACACCTTTGGTGCTGGTGTAACCGCTCTCCACCGCATGAGCCGTACTGCTGCGCCCTGGCCTTGGATTCGGTTAATCCTCAAAGCTTCTGCGTTGTGAAATGTATTCAACATGCCCTATAAACCGCCACAAAGGACTTGTGAATTTCCCATTGGGATTAATAAAGTATCTATCTATCTATCTATCTATCTATCTATCTATCTATCTATCTATCTATCTATCTATCTATCTATCTATCTATCTATCTATCTATCTATCTAATGCAAACAGCCTTTATTTCATAATATATACAGTATATATATATATATATATATATATATATATATATATATATATACAGTCATATGAAAAAGTTGGGGAAGCCCTCTTAATTCTTTGGATTTTTGTTTCTCGTTGGCTGAACTTCCTTCAAATATCTGACATGCCTTAAGGACACAGTAGGATTTCAGCAGTGACATTAAGTTTATTGGATTAACAGAAAATATGTAATATGCATCATCACAAAATTAGACAGGTGCATAAATGTGGGCACCACAACAGAGATATGACATCAGTACTTAGTTGAGCCTCCTTTTGTCCTCTAGATGCTGTCCTCCTATAGCCTCTGATGAGTGTCTGATTCTGGATGGAGGTCTTGTTCACCATTCTTCATACAAAATCTCTCCAGTTCAGTTCAGTTTGATGGACAGCCTGCTTCAAATCATCCCATAGATTGTCGATGATATTCAAGTCAGGGGACTGTGACGGCCATTCCAGAACATTGTACTTCTCCCTCTGCATGAATGCCTTTGTAGATTTCGAACTGTGTTTTGGGTCATTGTCTTGTTCGAATATTCAGCATCTGCGTAACTTCAACTTTGCGACTGATGCTTGAACGTTATCCTGAAGAATGTGTTGATATCGGGTTCAGTTCATCCGACCCCTGACTTTAACAAGGGCCCCAGTCCCTGAACTGGCCACACAGCCCCACAGCATGATGGAACCTCCATCAAATTTGACAGTAGGTAGCAGGTGTTTTTCTTGGAATGCGGTGTTCTTCTTCCGCTATGCAAAGCACTTTTTGTTCTGACCCAATAACTCAATTTTTGTCTCGTCAGTCCAAAGCACTTTGTTCCAAAATGAATCTGGCTTTTCTAAATGAGCATTGGCATACAACAAGCGACTCTGTTTGTGGCGTGAGTGCAGAAAGGGCTTCTTTCTCATCACCCTGCCATACAGATGTTCTTTGTGCAAATTGCGCTGAATTGTAGAACGATGTACAGATACACCATCTGCAGCAGGATGTTCTTGCAGGTCTTTGGAGGTGATCTGTGGGTTGTCTGTAACCATTCTCACAATCCTGCTCATATGCCACTCCTGTATTTTTCTTGGCCTGCCAGACCTGCTGGGTTTAACAGCAACTGTGCCTGTGGCCTTCCATTTCCTGATTCCATTCCTTACAGTTACAGAAACTGACAATTTAAACCTCTGAGATGGCTTTTTGTAGCCTTCCCCTAAACCAGGAGACTCAACAATCTTTGTTTTCAAATCTTTGGAGAGTTGCTTTGAGGATCCCATGCTGTCACTCTTCAGAGGAGAGTCAAAGGGAAGGAAGTACAACTTGTAATTGACCACCTTAAATCCCTTTATATCTCATGATGGGACACACCGGTCTATGAAGCTCAAGGCTTAACGAGCTCATCAACCAATCAGCATTGAGCAGTGACAGGCATTCAAATCAGTACAATGACAAGGGGACCCACATTTGTGCACAGCCAGTTTTTCACATTTGATTTAATTTCATTTAACTAAGTACTTCTTCACTAAAAATATTTGTTCGGAAAACACTGCAATACTCCTAGGAAATGAAAGACAGACCACTGTTATCTTTTATGTTGAAAGGAGAGTCAATTATTATGCAGGCTGAGAGGGGGTCACAAACTTTTTCATATGACTGTATATGTACATGCACATATCTATAAATATAATTCACGAAGTCCGTGGCAAGCAAGACGCACACACGACAGAGCCACAGCCCCGCCCACTAACAATTCACTAAGCAGGCGACCATGGTACGCACGACAGAGCCCCGCACGCCAACTCTAACACTCCTCCCACGTCCATTACCTTCATATTGTTTTCCTTTTATTTCTGATCCCGTTCAACAACTATGTGGTGACATCAACTTCTCAACTGTGACTCTGGAACAACTCAGTACTCGAGCTAAATTAAGCGTCACCAACGAAGACTCGCTACACCTTAATGAACAAGTACTGAAACTTATCCCTACCGACAAAGTAATTTTCACCAGCATTGCCTCCATCGTCACAGACGATCCCGCAGATCAAGTTTCATTCCCTGAACAATTTCTTAATAGTCTTACTCCCACTGGCATGCCTCCACATAAACTCAGAATTAAAATTGGTTCAGTCGTCATGCTTCTCAGAAACCTCATGCCAGCAAGAAGTCTCTGTGAGGGCACTAGACGGACTGTTACCAGCATTCACCACAATGTACTGGAGTGTAAAACTATCACAGCTGCTACCTGTCCTTATTCTCCAGATATCCCTGACCCCATCAGATTCAAATTTGCCTTTTATGTTTACACACAGATAATTTCCTGTTAGATTGGCCTTTGCAATGACAATTAATAAGGCACAGGGACAAGCTTTCAAAACGCTATGCCTGTATCTGCCACAACCAGTTTTCAGTCACAGACAATTGTATGTCGCTCTCTCCAGAGTTCCATCTTTTCATTCACTCACAGTCGTATCCTCAAACACACCCCATTTGGACAACTGTGTCGTTCAGGAAGTGCTCTCACATCCATAAATAATTATTTGGCGTATGCTACGCCGCGGGTTGGCTAGTACAGTATATATACAGACACACACAGACACACACATATATGTTACGGCCAAAACCCGAAGTTCAGCCAGTTCCTGAATTGGCCGGCCGTTTTGCATTTTGGCCGCGAGGTGTGGCCAAATTCCGAATCACTAGAAATGACCAGAGTATATGCTACTTTGGCCGGCCACTTCGCGAAGTGGCAAGAACTCCCTGGCCAAAATCCGATGCGCTGATGTAAAACTGTCCGCTCAAGGTGCGGCGATGCATAAAAACTTTCAGATGCAGATTCAGAGGTGAGTTTTCCGTTCTGCATGATAAACTGCTCAAGGCAGGTCTTGTTCAGTAAGCGGACACCACTTTAGACAGCTTTCCCCTCGCCCAAACGCTAACCTAAAGGTCAATATAATAGGTCCCTGATGTTAAGTCACTATTTTAGGACTAAAGTGATAACAGAAATGTGAAACCTACTTATATACCTCATCTTAATTATTGTGAAACTACCAAGTGGTGTCCACTTTCTGAACAAGAGTCGCCAAGGCTACACTCGATGCAATTGCACTACTAAGTGCGCAACAAATCGCTGCTCATGCCCTTTTTCTTCCGACTTTGGCCGATTGCCCCATGCTATTTGGCAAACTTGCTGGACAAATCCAGAAATTGAGGAAAAGATCGGACATTGGCCAGTCAATTTACAGCGACATTGGCCATTTCCTGATTTGGCCGATTTTGGGTTTTGACCGTAACATATGTATACACACATGTAGTATAGTTCTCTTGTGAAAAGCGAACAGACTGACAGATGGATTTTATATATATCTACCAATAACAAGAGACACATCCATTCTGGGGTTTTGCCCTCGGATGCCGAACTGAAAGACCTCGATATCTGAGAAGTTTAATAATTGTTGAATATACAGGCCTCAAAATTACCGAGTCCACTGGTTTGAGAGCAGAAACTAAACAGTGCGTTTAATGGAGGCGTCAGTACACTGGTGAAACAGGGGCGTGGCTCCTGGAAAGTGGGTGGAGTCAAAAGAGAAGCCACTGACAGGGTGTGTCATCTTATGGGCCTATCAGGTCGCTGAATCTGTCCGAGGCTTCAGACTGTCTTGCCTGCAGCTGGACTCTATTGAGGTTTTCTTTTAGCTTTACGTGAACATTACTGTTTAAATGTATCTCCTGATCTTTTACGGTATATCCTGGTTCAGCTTATTTATTCTGTGGTGTGATCGCACGATATCCTTCTTCATATTCTTCTTTATTTCAATAATCAATACCTTCAACTTGACTTTGTTTCCATCTTCTCTGTGCACTGAAGTCAGAGTTTCGTACCCCTGTTGGCGCTGATGCTGTTGACTCACATAGACTGTCGTAGTTGACAGCTCTGATAAAGAGCCCCTGCTTAGTTCAGATACGCCACTTGAAAGTGCCAAGTTTTCTCTGCCAGCTTCACTTCCCATTTCGTTCCCCCGTTTACAGTTGGCCTGAGTGGACGCCACATCACAAGTTCCTGGCTGATCCGTTTCTTCACCCGTCTCTTCCAGTTCAGTCTTTGGCAGACCATGTTGTGAACTTGCACTTTGATTAAACTTTAGGTACCTTTTCCTTCTCTTTCTGACCCCCTTGGTGTGCTGCTCATGTTTTTAATATATTTGTACTTGATTCCTCTCAAGTTAATTCCATAAAAAATATCTCGAATAGTCTAAAAAAAAAAAAAGCGAAATAACATTGCTGCCAGCAGAGCCCAACTCCCCCTTTAGGGACTCTCAAAACTTGACTTGATGTTACTTTGGAGAAGTCGGGTGACAGGGACTGGCGACCTTGCTGGGCTGTTCTTGCCACAGTTGTTCAGATATCTGAATGCTCACAATGTCTGATTGGATTCTCACACTGAAGGTTGTGACATTTTCATATAATAAAGGCTCCTTTTCCTTCTCATTTCATAAACACAATCCTCCAACGTCCGATGTCTTTTTCAAAAACGTCATCATCCCCTAAGATTGGGTGACCGGTGACACCATTCTGCGCATTCGGGCCCATCTTATATTTTATTTTTTCTTTTTGACCGGCCTCTCACGTCACCATTCAGAAATCAGAGTCTTTTCTTTCTTCACCAATGCATTTCATTCTGGCCAACGACAAGCTGGATATGAAAACTGCAGAACTTTTAATTGCAGAAGAAGAAGAAAAAATCCCATGAATAGGATTAATTGCAAAGAAAATGACTGATGAGGAGGAAATGAGAAGCGTGTGTGAAATAAAGGCAGCCACGCACTGCGAGTGAGGATCTCCTTGCGGTGACCTTACTGAGTTCCTTTCATAATAATTGCCTCTGATTGTTCGCCGATTTTCAGATAGAGGATTCGTCGTTGTCACAGAAGATGCAGCATTAAGTACAAATGGAACAACAGGAAAGTTTTTAGAATATTTGCCTGGATTATAATTGATGTAAATGGACAAGAACGACTACAGCGAGGTGGGCCACAATAGGAGGGCACAGCTCCAAGAATTGTTCCCCCCCCTTGAAAAATACAACGTTGTCACATTTAAATGTGCACCCCAACTTTGGTGGCTCATCCAGTCTCTTAAGATGTGTTATATCTTGAGCTCAATAATGAAGGCATGTCTGTGTCTTGTGTTTGGAGTCCGACTTCACATAAGTCAGTGGTTCTCAATCTGTGGGCCCCCCTAGGGGGGCACAAAGTAACACAAAGGGGGGTGCAAAAATGTGAAAAAAAGAAAACAAGAATCAAAAATATGAAAAATCCATCTATTGAAGCCAAAACAAATGAACTTAAACGACATTCTGATACTAGAAAAATAAATATAGAGTTAGATAAATGTCGATAAAAGTTAAGTAGGTATAATAAAATATGCATCTATGATATATCATTAATTAAAAAAGAACAAATTGGTATTAGTGGGCTCCTTTCAAAAAAACGTTAGGGGGGCACGATTAAAACTGTTATGAAAACTCGGGTCGCAAATACTTAAAGGTTGAGAAACGCTGGCATAAGCTGATTTATTAATGGATGCCTGCTGGGTTGTACTTCTCCTGGGTTGTGACCAAGAAAATCAAAAGACACACGATGGCACTTAAAAATGAAAAACAGACCGTTGTCATCAAATTTGCATTACCGGGCATCAAACACAAAGGGCTCAGCAGACCTGGACTGGCTTTGAGAGAACTCCGTCCTACGGTGGATCAAATCCAAAATGAGACGCCTCCTTCTGTGGACATCTGGGTTTATACCATCCCAGTCGGAAGGGGTGGAGCTTCTCAGAATTAGTTGCCTTCATTGGACGCCTTCTCAGCACTAGGGAGGGAATTAGACATGATACTGTTAGTGAAGTGACAGTGCCCCCCTCATCCTGGGGTGGTATTGCATACCTCAGAAGAGCCCGGAAGGCATTCCTCTGACTCACATGCATGACAATGGTTAAGAATCTGTGGACATCCCATCTGGTTAGTGAGTTTGCCAATTTCAGCTGTACCCATCACTAACCCTAACGCATGCGGCCTCCATAGACAACCACTGGGGCTTATTGAAGAGCTCAGTGACTTTCAGTATGGTGCGGTCATAGGATGGCACCTTTGCTGCAAGAAGTTCTGCTGTGGTCATCTGTTAAGTGTTGGTATTGTGAGGAAGAACCATCTGGAAGCAACTACAGTTTGAAACTTTTAAAAAATATGTGTGTGTATATATACACACTCAAAATTTTATTTACAATTGAGGAAGCACTTCTCTCTCGCTCCCCACAGCAGCAATGTCAGATGTGAATGTTTGGTCGACTGACTCCAAGATGATGGTGGAACTGTTTTTTATTCTGGAGGACAGAAAGAGGACAGGAGGTCAGGAATCGGAGGTGACACCATTAGGGACATGCCTGGCAATCACTGCTTCTGTCAGGGGAGTAAGAGAGAAGGCATTATAATCAGTGCCAACCCCTGGTTGGGAGTATAATTACATTAAGATGAGCTTTGAAGTTGTCTCCCAAGCACACACGTGTGACTATCTATCTATCTATCTGTCTATATATCTATTATAATAAAACAAAGTTCTCAGAAGACACTTTGACATTCCATGAGAGTCCTGTGAGAGACACTTTAACATCCCGCAAGACAAAGCACTGAGACCAAAGGACAGCTGCTGTACAGGCTTTTAAATGATCAAATGACAAGCAGAGCATGCAGCTCGGCAGCAGGAGCAGCCGCTGATCCATCGGAATCTCCTTAATGTGCGTAAAGGCGCGCACAGGCATCCTTCAATAAGGGCGCGCACAAAAAGGCGAGCCTCAAAAGGGCGACCTCAATTGGGCGCAGTGAATAAAGGCGCACGTAAATAAAGATCTGCACCTTTGTTGCTCTTCACATATTCCAGAGCCATTTGAACTAAAGTATCTACGAACGCCTTTATTCGCCGCTCTCAATTGAGGTCGCCCTTTTGAAGCTCGCCTTTTCGTGCGCGCCCTTATTGAATAGAGCCATACAAGACAGTATTACTGTCACAGAATATTAAACACACACAATACACGATGGCAGCCCACGAAGAACAGTCAGCTCAGCAAGTAAACATCAACAAAAGAAAGGCTGAAAGAAAGAAAAATACAACCAACAAAAAGAATGAGGCCAAAGTCCCTTGCCATTTAATATAGACTGTGCCTACTAATGTTAATGCACTACTGTTCTAGCGCCCGTTATCGTAACGGGATAAATGACTAGTATATATATAAAACATATTGACAGTGTTCCAATTCAAGCAACTGCTCTTCAGGAAAATTCGAAACATTGTTGTTAGTTCAGGTTGCACCAAACAATTTCTCCATTTTAATTATCACAGAAGCTTCTGTGTGGGAAATTTTGAAATTGTGAAACAGTACAGCTCAATCTGTTTGAGAGATTGCAATGAAAATAGTGTGCCACATCTCAGCAAAATTTGTCTGGGGGGTGCCAAGTTGTTTAATGCGAACAGACAGATGGATATACAGACAGTCAGATCTGGACTTTCGCAGTAGGTGCTCCATGCATTAAAGATAGATAGATAGATGTGGAAGGCACTATATGATAGATAGATAGATAGATAGATAGATAGATAGATAGATAGATAGATAGATAGATAGATAGATAGATAGATAGATGTGAAAGGCACTATATGATAGATAGATAGATAGATAGATAGATAGATAGATAGATAGATAGATAGATAGATAGATAGATGTAGACATGAAAGGCACTATATAACAGATAGATAGATCTGAGAGGCACTAGATAGATAGATAGATAGATAGAGTGAAAGGCACTATATAATAGATAGATAGATAGATAGATATGAAAGGCACTATATGATAGATAGATAGATAGATAGATAGATAGATAGATAGATAGATAGATAGATAGATAGATAGATAGATAGATAGATGTGGAAGGCACTATATGATAGATAGATAGATAGATAGATAGATAGATAGATGATGTAGACATGAAAGGCACTATATAACAGATAGAAAGCTCTGAGAGGCACTAGATAGATAGATAGATAGATAGATAGATAGATAGATAGATAGATAGATAGATAGATAGATAGATAGATAGATGTGAAAGGCACTATATGATAGATAGATAGATAGATAGATAGATAGATAGATGTAGACATGAAAGGCACTATATAACAGATAGATAGATCTGAGAGGCACTAGATAGATAGATAGATAGATAGATAGATAGATAGATAGATAGATAGATAGATAGATAGATAGATAGATGTGGAAGGCACTATATGATAGATAGATAGATAGATAGATGATGTAGACATGAAAGGCACTATATAACAGATAGATAGCTCTGAGAGGCACTAGATAGATAGATAGATAGATAGATAGATGTAGACATGAAAGGCACTATATAACAGATAGATAGATCTGAGAGGCACTAGATAGATAGATAGATAGATAGATAGATAGATAGATAGATAGATAGATAGATAGATAGATAGATAGATAGATAGATGATGTAGACATGAAAGGCACTATATAACAGATAGATAGCTCTGAGAGGCACTAGATAGATAGATAGATAGATAGATAGATAGATAGATAGATAGATAGATAGATAGATAGATGTAGACATGAAAGGCACTATATAACAGATAGATAGATCTGAGAGGCACTAGATAGACAGATAGATAGATAGATAGATAGTGCCTTTCATATCTATCTAATAGATAGAAATGTTTGAAAGGCACTAGAAAATAGATATATAGATATAAATGAAAATATATAGTAGATAAGACTTGAAATGCACTATATAATAGCTAAAAAGAAATCAAATTAATTACATAATAGATATGTATGAAAGGCACTATGGCAGAATTACAGATATGAAAGTATTTAATAGATATAAAATGTACTACGAGATAACAGATGTCTAACTGGTACTATAAAATAGATACTGTATATACAGTAGATATGAAACACCCTATACGTTAGATACGTTAAAGCAAGAAAATGAAATTGCTTTAATTCTTTCCTTTGCTACGACCTCCAGGCAGTCGAAAGTGCATCCTAAAACTGTAGCTTGTTGATTTGATGGGCCTCTCTTGAGGTGATGTTACCAGGCCAGCACACCTCAGTGTATATGCAATTACTCCTAAAAAGACAAATCAGCACTCAACTAAGTCCAGAGAGGTGCGACCAGGCTGATTTAGAACTACTGTAAGAGGACTGAGCTATGAGGAAATCCTGAACCTCTTCAGTTTAAGCAAATGGAGATTAAGAGGTGACTCCTTTGGTTCAATTTCTGTTTTGTTCAATTTTGATTCTTTTGCTTATATTAATAATTCTATTTACTTAGTTTTTGTATATTTATGTATCTTTAGTTATATTCCATTTGTTTTATGGGTGGAACCCCAAGTGGTGGGTCCACCTGTCCATCACCACCCTGGACTATCATCTGCCCTACAGTATAAAGGTGAGGGTTCCCCACATTTCCTGGCAGTTCATTTCAAATGCACTAGGGAGTTGACACGTGTTCTTGTGTTCTGCTGTGTTTTTGTGGTTGTTGTGATTTTTCTGTTTTCTGGCCATTCTTTGGATTCTTTATTTGGACTTGTTTGCTTTTAGTGTTGCCTTTTGTTCTCTGGAGCTATTTGTGAGATAAATCTTTTATTTTATAAAGAATCTGCATGTGCCCTTATGTAATCCCAGCTGAGGTTTGATGGTAAATCTCCCACTGGTGGGCATTTTTGGAACTGCTTAGGAAATACGTGTGTTGGGACTCCTAGTTCAAGCCAGTGACATGAGTAAAGTGTTTAAAATTATAAAAGGAATTATCACAATGGATCCCAGTCCAACAAGGACACCGGAGCACGCTTAGAAACTCGTTAACCCCTTTGGTGTTAACCCCAATAGTCTCTCTGGCTTGGAATTCTATGTAAATACGGTTAGCCCCAAACATCTCCTAGGATTTAGCTGTTTTAATCTGATGTAGAGCGTTAAGGCCAAAAAAATGCTCAGGACAGTATTCTGCTGCCATCTAGTGGATAAAATGACATTATTGCTGCAAAAAAATTAATGAAGAATTCTGTGTGTTTTGCCACCATAAGGTAACTCATCAATATTCATGACTGAGGTGGAGCCGTCAACCAAAACACCCAATGGCGCGTAAAGGTAAAGCTGTAAAGTCAGTTTTAGAACAAAATGAAACTTAACCATTAGTTGAATTAAGTGGTAGTGATGACAATGTGAACTGGTCGTCGTCAGATGTTGACAGAGATAGTGAAACTCATGCATGTGACACTGCAGGACCAAACTGCCGTGATATGCCTGGTGACTTCAGTCATGTGAAACTTCAGCATGGCAAAAAGGTAAAAGGATTGTCATCAGCTAAAAGGACAAGAAAGACGTTAGCCCCCTAAGCAGTATTCACAATGCAGTAACTGTCAATGTTCATGTTGGGGAAATGTGGACGTCACTAAGACTTGCGCCGTGGTAGCCAATAATAACACAACGGGTGCATCGATCGTTTGGATCAAGCACTGACATTCTACCCACTCACACGCAGGCAACAGAAAAATTAAAAGAGTGCAAAGAAACAGGCGTCTACTGTCTTGATTGTGACACTGGGCTGTGCGTTGGTGACCGTCTCATAACATGTCACACGTAGGATGTGTGCTAAATCTGCATTGGCACAGCAGGGGACACTAGACATGCCTTTCAACAGACACTAATATAAGTTTATATTAAAGCTTTAACTTTCTAAGATTGGCTCTTACAGGTTTATATCTTCACTCACTAACCTCCTTAAGAACTCGAGGGCAGATAAGATCTGGTCCTGGCGATTTGTTTGATTTCAGCCTATTTAATCTGAACAGCTCGTCTCTCTCTACAATTTCTAAATCATTCATTACCTCCTTAGTAGTCCCTGTTATGTTATCCACTTCTTCACATGCTTAAACTTCAGTAAATTGCAAGTTTGGAACATTTGTTATTTCGCTGTCTGTATTTTTGAACTCCCCTTTACTATTCCTGATGCACTTCACCTCCTCCTTGACTGTCCTTTTACTACTAAAATACTAAAGAATCTCTTGTGGTCATCTGTCGCCTTATCTACTATTTTCCACTCTGACTTACTAAATTATAATAGCAACAGTCACCCTTGGACAAGTTCACGCACCGTTCATGTCATAAAACTCCATAAAACAATGGGATGCTGGAGCCTGGTCTGTCTCGATTGGCATCAGACCATTGTGATAACCTCTCACTTTGGCATGATCTGACAAAATACAGTTGTAGAGACGTAACCACTAAGTAAAGCAAGAGCCTCACAACCACCTGCCGTTAATGAGAACTGACAGCCTTTAAACTAAAGTGGCAACAGCTGACCCTTAGAATCAAACAGCTTTGAGATGAAGAAGAAGGATAAGGCACAATAGTATGGACAGAACACACCGACGACACACAATGCATGACTCTAACGGCACACTGTGAGTCTAACTACTGTGTGGCCAGGTGTTTGCAGGTCAGTGTAAGGCCACCAATCAAGTGAAGAAAAGAAATTTCTCCGTGCAGACATGTGCTTTCTGCACCATAACTCTGTGTTTCTTTCAAACAGGAGCATTAAACTGCTGGCTTCTTTTCCACAAAGTAGAAGGAGGACATGTAATCTTCCTCAGTGGCTTTTTCAAATTTAGCAGGGTCCTTCTGGGTGGTGAGTGAAAATCAGGATGGGGCGTAATGTCTTATGAGTGATGTATTTCTGACATTGATCCTTTTTTTGATTTTACTGTACATAGATAACTTTAAGGGAAGAAATAGTGTTGAACTTTAGTACCTGTTGACGGGTGTGTGCTGCATGGCGATGACTCCAAAAAGCTCAAACTAGAAGTGCAAACATGTGATTAGAAAAACAACAACAGCAGGCAGACTTCATTTTAAAACAGACGATGACCTTCAAGCCCCATCACTAAGCTGGACAGTTCAGGTTGGAGATACGCACGCATAACCGAGGGTATGTAGAACACTGCAGGGCCAATTGGTCCAGCCCTCAGGCCAAGACAGTCTGGCAACATCCTGCACAAAGACCATTTCACAGACTGCAACAAGCACGTTTTTCATGGATTAGCAATTACACCGAGAACATTGGAAAGGAAATGTTGTCAAGAACACAAAGAGGACGGCTCTTTTACACATTTTAATAAGAGGTTTAGTTACTGATACAGTATATAACTTATTCTGCACAACGTCTGGTCAGGCTGTGCTCCTAATGGCCCTTGATAGCGATGTCACATTACATGAACTCGAGTCGGAGAGGATGCCAAACTGGACAACCACAGTTGCTAATCTTGTCACCTGAGCATGTCACATTACACAACTGGAAATCACAGGGCAGGTCAAATCAGACAACTGTGTGACGACTTTCCATAGTATTATGAACATTCACTCCCTTTTCTGATCGCCAATAATGTGTTGCCTAATGCAGGCAGTGCCTGTGCAAAGGGCTTAAAGGTTCCACGAGTTCAGCTGCAATCTCCGTCAGTTTTAAGAGTTTTTTCCATTTTGTTGTGGTATGTAAAACGCACAGATGATGTCCCAAAACCTCCCGTGTTTCTTATTCCTTATGCTTTGTACTTCTGGATAAGCACCAACATGCACACAAGCCCACTCTGTGACTTCAGACTGTTACAAATGAGTTCATTTGTTAATTGTTTTTTAGTTTTTCTTTATCATTTTACGAGATCTTGCACATTTTTTTTTGAGCCCCAGAATATGAATCTTGCATTCTTTTTTTAAATTAAAATTTACTTTTGTTTCTATGCATTATGTAGCCACATTTACCTAAAATTACTAGTTTGCAAATAGGATTCAGCAAAGGCTTGACGTGTTGAAATGATTCCACAGACAAAATATCTTCATTTCAAAAACTTTAGTAAAAATTCAAAGTAAAGCAGTTCACACAAAAAAGAGAAAATCGAAATAGCAAAGAAAAGAAATGTTCTTCTTTAAGAAAAGTTCTGTTTAAAGCTTTTAAATCTTGTTTCATTTCTTTAAGTTTGCTTAAAGTTGAAACATTTCTAAATGGTCAGAAAACCGTATGCTATCCCATTTCTATGCTGCAAATGGGTCTTTCGGTCCCTGCTAGCACTGGGACCCATGCAAACTGTGGTCGCTGAAAGTCAGGAACGACAGGAGATGGACACCAATGTAGAATAAAAAGCAATTTCTTTATTCTTGGTGTGCAGGAGGCCACAGCAACAGTCAGCTCAGTTTGCTACAGGCAGCCTCCTGTCAGTAGGAAGTCTTTCCTTTTTTATACCCAGCTTATTTACTTCAATAAAAAGAGGAAGCGCAGCAGTTCATTTTGAGGTCATACATAGATTACTATAGCTTGTGGTCACATCCTGGATTGGAACATGCAGGAGCGCACAGTGTTCCTTACAGCACACTCACATCTTAAGCAATACGCCCCTGTCAGCACCGCACACACACACAAGACCAGTTGCAGCAGTTCTACCTGTCACAGGGTGTGTGCAACTACAACAGATTTAGACAATACTCACTTCCTTATTCTTTTTGTACTCACATAGCTTATACAATATCAAGGGTTACATAAAAGTTAGTTCAGTACATTACATTAGTTACAAAGAAATTACATTCTTATAGCTTTAGTATCTGCATTAGATTTGTTCGGATAGCTTAACAGATCCTTATTTAATGCCTAAGTGACACATTCCTATAATTCTATTAGCACCACACTTCTTATTATTCAGGAACACTGAAGCTTCTTAACTCTAAATATTCTTTCTCATAAACAACAACTGTCTAAATTAACACGCTGTATCTTAGTTATAGCAAGAAAGTTCTCTTATTAACTTGCAGGGGGTACAAGACAATACCATTGTCTATGACTATGAAAGACAATTATATTCTATTCAATTAATATAGTTTTGGACAGTTTTAAGCGAGACAGATGAGCTCGATATATAATTTTTAGTTGAATAATTCTATGCTTTGCGCATATAGAACTCGAGTGAATTCTCTGCTTTGCTACCTTCCACTCCTTTTCTGATATATTGATTAAGAGATCTTCTTCCCAATGTCCTCTTGGATCTTTGAAAGGTAGGGACTCTAATAAGATTTTATATATTGCGGAAATAGTGTTTAATTCCTCGAAATTGAGCAGTAATTTTTCCAGCATTGTGGAGGGTGCAAGGTGGGGGAAATCGGGCAATTTCTGTTTAACAAAATTTCTAATTTGAAGATAGTAAAAGAAATGTGTAGCTGGGAGATTAAATTTTGAACGTAATTGTTCAAAAGATGTAAATATGTTGTCTATATAAAGATCTCTGAGCATTTTAATCCTAAAACTTTTCCAGGTATTAAAAACTGGATATACTTGCGAAGGTTGAAAGAGGTGGTTCTCTTGCAGAGGTGCCACTGATAAAAGATTTTCCATCTTAAAATGCTTTCTAATTTGGTTCCATATTCTGAGTGAGTAAAGCACAATTGGGTTATTAGTATATTTGCGATAACTTTCATTTATTGGAGAGCAGAGCAGGGAATATAAAGAAGTACTACAGGATTTTACTTCTATTGCAGACCAAGCCTGTGTATGTTCATTTATTTGTGTCCAGGTTTTTATGGCTTGTATGTTTGCTGCCCACCCACATATCCGAAGAGCGACCCTACAAAGACCTCAGGCAGAAGGTGGCATGGCTTTACCTAATTTTCAATTAAGCAAACGCTAATATGATTTTAACTTAAAGCCTTACTTTCTAGCACTGGCCTTCTTGTCCCCAGCAGCCCCTGCCCCCTTAGCAGACGTCCAATCAGATCACTGCAGGGACAGCTAGGAGTTGAAGTTTTGACTGCCCGGTAGTACTGCTACACTATAAAACCAGAGAGTCTCCCGCAGTTCCTACTGGTTTATTGTGAATGCGCTGGTGAGTTTTTGTCTCTTTTGTTGTGCCTTGTGCTTTTGTGAATTTCTTCATTTTTGACCCTCTGGCTTTGTTTTTGCTGGATTTCATATTGGATTGGGTTTGCTTTGGATTGCCCTATTGTTTTGGTGACTCCTCTTTGCCTTTTGTGGAAGTAAATCTTTTTTTGATTAAAGATTCTGTGTTTGCCCTTATTTCCTCCGGGCGCTCCGGTTTCCTCCCACAGTCCAAAGACATGCAGGTTAGGTGGATTGGCGATTCTGAATTGGCCCTAGTGTGTGCTTGGTGTGTGGGTGTGTTTGTGTGTGTCCTGCGGTGGGTTGGCACCCTGCCCAGGATTGGTTTCTGCCTTGTGCCCTGTGTTGGCTGGGATTGGCTCCAGCAGACCCCCGTGACCCTGTGTTCGGATTCAGCGGATTGGAAAATGGATGGATGGATAGATGTTTGCCCTTATATCTAACCAGGGTTTATAGAGATCCACCACTGTAGTGGTCATTTTGGAAGTGTTATGGGGGACCTGCATGCTTTGGGGCTCCTAATCAGAACAAAATGGACTCAACCTACAAAGCTTTGACTTTTTGGTTTGCGATTGGACTCTGACATTCTCTCTTTTTGACTTCTGGTTTTGACCCTTGCTTTGCCTTGACTCTTTTCTTTTTCCTTTTTTGCCTCGCTCCTATTTCTTGAACTGACTTCCCCTTTTTTCAGACAGTACAGAGACTACATTGAGGTTGTTATTTTTAGCAAGGGTTGTTACTAAAGTCAAAATGTACCAAACGTTTAAACCAAAATACATAAACCAAAGATCAAAATCTATAAAATACAGACACACACTAGCTACCATCGCAAAGCTTTTTTGTTGTTGAATCCAAAATCTCGGACAATCAGGAAGAGTGTGACACCGAGCTTCATACCATTGCAACAATGACATCATAGGCCACCACTTCTGGTGGTTAAGTGGTAGCAGTTGGGACAGAAACCAAACACAAACATGACTCAAAATGACAGGGCCTATCAGACAACAAAATGTCGGCAGGCCAAGATGGCAAATATTTTAGGTACGTAAAATGACCTCAAATCAGTCAACTGAAAAATTCCATACATACCAAATTCTTCAAACAGAAGAAAACAGGAAGGAAATGCATGGAATATGTGCCGAAGAAAATTAAAAAATGTACAAATCCATCACAGATGGAAGCCCCGATGTAATGACAAGCACATATTTATTTAGAGCTCGCTTGATATTGCAGTGCCAAGCACTTCTGTAAGGTAAGAGACATTAAACACATGTTAGAAAACTGGAAACAACTGCAAACCTGAGGATTGTTAGACACATTTTAAGGATGCGGGACACAGCTGAATGAAACTTATGACTTACGTTGCACCACTTAGGGTGAGGCTGTGCCCAGTGGCCTTTAACGCAGAAATACCATTGATGTGTTTGTATTTAATGTGCAAGCAGCCAACAAGGTAAACTCCTGGCACATGTGAACATATTAGCCGAATAACACGATGTTCAAAGTAAAGAAAGTACATGGAAAGTGACTCCATTCTGTTTAAGTGTAAGGCACTGTGAGATTCAATTACATACACGAGTTAGAAAATGTCAGCGTGGTGTAACATTCAGAGGCGTCCAGTGACTTACTTAACCGATTTATAAGTTGGTGCATTTTTTATTTATAAAAACGCTTGGTAATCACCCCTGTTTTTTTGTCCAGTGCCCCCTAACCCACCGGTACGAGAAAAATCTCTCATTCAACTTACCATTCAACTCGTCTTGATGTCTAGTTATGCAAGACGTCAAACTTGTTGGGCATTCCCCCCTCTTTTTACCCCTCCGGACCCCAAAACCTTCATTTTTAGGCCACATTTACACCCTGTTTTGTTCAGGAAATGACACACCTTATGACAAAAAGTAAATCAATGGCTGTCTTCAGAAAAAATGATCGGAAGGAGTGGAAGATGTGCAGGCAACCGCAACTGACCCTTTAATAGGATATGAGCGGTCAAGACTGTGGATCAACAATATCGATATGTGAAGTGTTGTTTAATGATATTTCAAGAATACTGATCATGAATGTGATAATAATTTTGATATTTGATTCTTTACTGAAAAGAATGGAGATAAATGCCATCAACCTAGAGAGGGAGAGGCAAGTTCGTTGTACAACATGAACGTCGCTGACAGAATAAAGCTGAAAAAAAATAAATAAAACAAGCGCTAACTTTTACAAGTAGCCAAAGTTTACACCGGGTGTTACAGACTCAAATTAAACGTTTTTTTTTATTATATTATAGTAATAATAAGCGGCTCACTACTCAAAACATGCACCGCCCGTACTCGAACCCGATACCTTTGGGTTCTAACCTCTGCACCATTCAAGAATACATATGAGCTTCCTGTCGATTGATATTTAAGCTTGGGGTTTTAACTTGTTGACAGCAACATGTAAATTGAATGTTTCTTTTTTTTTTTTTTTTACTTTGGTTATATTCTTGAATAAAAGCACACGTGTTTATTTGATATTTGGACTAAAGTCTTCACACATTATACATCTCACGTCATTATTACTATAACAAGGAAAAGTATGTGTTCAGCATTTCTTGTATTTCTCACATTTCCTTTCATCCTACACTTTCCCAGATATTTGTAGACAAGGAACACACGTGAAATGCACGTATTCCAAATAATGATATGCTGTATTATTAACCCTATGCAACTCCGGGTACATCACACGCAGATAAGGAGCTGTGGCTTAAGCTTGGAGGACTTTTTTCCCCCCAAGTTGAGCTCCGTCAAGGTTAGTAGGCTGCGTGCTGCTTGTGCTGATCGACGCATTTACAAAACAAAAGACGCTGATGGTAGAGGTGTGAAGGAATTTAAGGTGGGCCAGGATTGCGAGTTTTTTCGTAGGCTTCAGGGATTCTAGTGTTAAATAACTCCTTTCCACTTCCATTCACATCCAGGTAGCAGGTTATCTACAGACAGGCACCACCTTTCAGTTATCTCGTAAACACCAAATACGAGCAAATTCATAGGTAACACATGTAAACAGGGGTCTGTGGGTGTCTGAAATAAAGGCTGGTTTATACTTTTGTCTTGAGCTGGCACCATAGGCTACGTGGGCGAGGACGGTTTAGTCTTCTGTGTCGCGCCACAGCACAGGCACATACCTGAATGTTAGTTGGCTTTTGTAGCCATTAAAATGCAGTTTTTGCCTTTCAGGATCACCACACCTTGTGCTACACATTTTCTTCCATTGGCAAAAGTATTTGTCCCACATATTTTTCCACTTTTTCGTACATTCAATGACTTCCAAACTGGAAGATGAATGGAAATAGATTTCAGAAAATATCTTCTACTTCTTTCTGCTTTAGCTTCATTTAGGCATCGCCACAGCAGAACATCCATCTCCATCTATCCCTGTCTTTTACATCATTTACTGCCATGCTGACTGCCTTCATGTCCTCCCTCGCCATATTCATAACCCTCCTCTTTGGCCTTCCTCTTTTCCTCTTGCCTGGTGGTTCCATCCTCAACATTCTTTTCCCGATGTGCCCCTCATCTCTCCTCTGGACATATCCACACCATCTCAGTCTCGCCGCTCTCACTTGGTCACCAAACTGCGTTGTCCATCTAATAGACTCAGTCCTAATCCTGTGTTACCCTTGTTACTCCGAGTGAAAATCGTAGCATCTTCAGCTCCATCACTTCCCGCTCTGCCTCCTGTCTTTTCGTCAGGGCCACCGGCCTCAAACCATACAACATAGCGGGTCTCACCACCGTTTTATAGACCTTCCCTGTCACCCTTGTAAATGCTCTTCTACCACAAATCAGTCCTGCCACCCTTCTCCACTCAGTCTACCTCGCCTGCACTCTCTTCTTCACCTCTCTGTCGCACTCTCCGTTGCTTTGGACTGTTGAATCTAAGTATTTAAATTCATTTATCTTCACCATCTCTGCTCCTTGTAGTCTCACCCTTCCACCACCTTCCCTCTCATTCATGAACATCTACCAGTACACGCATTTCAGGAACTCTGTAGTTACTAAACTGGCCAATCAGAATCACAGGGGTCTGTGTAGGGTTTTATGAGGAGATGCACGTCATGCTATGCTGCAGATATGCAACGGGCGACGCAGACTATGAAGTACCCATGGCGTATACGTGACGCAGAAGTATAAATCAGCCTAAAGAATGAAAAATTAGCGTGGCATCACAGAATAAAATATTTCACTTACAGGTAGTTTTACCTTTTTAGCCATATTTCGGACATGCATAACATTTCAGAAATTACTAAAGTCTTATAAGCTGACAATCGATGTACAGTACACAAAATACGATATATGGACAAATCTGAAAAATGAATGGCAGTATCGGGTAGTGACGTCTAGCATCGGAATGTGAGATTGTGACATGGCCAGTAAGGCAAAGTGCTGCACACTGCAGTTCTAAAATGTTTGATACTTTTAAAATGTAAATATTTCTTACAATCGTATTATTGATTAATTTGTAACGCTGCCTTGACCCAAATGCCACCTCACCCTACGCGCCAGCCCGGGCTGTTATTGATTAACAGTTTTAGGTGTTTGTGTTTTGTCACACAATAAGGCCACGTTTGAAGTTCTATGAACAACACTCATGCTTTAGCGCCGTTTTGTTGCACTGTGTGTTCCTAGAAAGTGATCTTCATAGTAAAATACAAATTTGCTTAGTTGTTCAAATCATAATTTCTCCACTTTTATGTACAGTACTTCGACTAAATGAATGGCAAATCAGCCCTTGTCAAATGGAAAGAGCTTTGGATTAGTAACTGTGGAGATACTGAAGGACGCATCTGCAGAGCTCCCCTCATGATGGTAAGATGAGATCTGATGGACGTTGGAGTGCGGCCCAGGTGCAGAGACTCCTTTTCTTTGCTGTGTTTCGCTCTTTCATGCACATCTACAAGTACAAACCCATTTCAGGAAATATGTATTACCAAAGTGGGCGATCAGAGTCAAAGAGGTCCGCGTAGGGTTTGTGCCGACACAACGCATTGTCACTTTTATGAAGAGGTGTGCATCATGCTACGCTGTGGATACGCGACAAGCGACGTACACTACAGAGTACCCATGTCGTATATTCGTTGCAGAAGTATAAATCAGCCTTAACACTTTTAGGGAGGACGTCGACATTTGTCAACACGCAGCTCTGAGGGCAAATGTCGAAAAAACTTGCCATTTGGGACAGAGGGCGAAAAATAGCTGTAAACGTCGATAAAGCTCAGCGTTATGTTATAGGGACACCCCCTTTGCCAGGAGGACTGTTAGACTCCTTGACTTGACGTCAAATCCCTGCACGTGTGTGAGTAGTGGAGAGTAAAGAACATAAATAATGGCATCGACAGCCGTCAAAAGAGCGAAGCGAATGCGCAAAGCAAATCCTCTGTGCATATTATTTATTTTTTTGCATATTATTGGTGAATCTGACTCTGACTTATCGAACTCCGATTTTGACGCAAACAATCTGGGGATCAAAAATGAAAGTTGGGTACCTGCATCAGCTGATTGTAGTGCTTAACATAATTGTGCCAATGACGCATCCACAGAAATGTTCGCCCTGGGAGGACTGCACAGACTTAGATCCGTGGGAAGCAAACTGGTTACTGGACTTCATCAAATGAGGAGGCGTGCTAGTGGGCATTACGGATTACCGGCCACTCAACTACTTGTAGCAGTTTGTAACAGTAGGTGCCTTTCTGCTTATGAGTGATGAGGCAAACAGGTGTGGAATAAGTGTGTGAATTTACATACTGGAGAGGCTCATGGAACAGAAAACAGAGCGACACTTGTCATCGATAAGTATGTTATGTTGATTTATGTGTGAAACCATTGGTTTGTTTGCTTTTTAGAAAACTCAGTTTCTTGGAAAAATGTTCAGCCCAGGGACAAAAGGGGGGAAAAAATATCCCTAAAAGAAAATCCAGCGTGGCATCACTGA
This sequence comes from Erpetoichthys calabaricus, assembly GCF_900747795.2. Classification (NCBI taxonomy): domain Eukaryota; kingdom Metazoa; phylum Chordata; class Cladistia; order Polypteriformes; family Polypteridae; genus Erpetoichthys; species Erpetoichthys calabaricus. The sequence continues at coordinate 3,714,691 of NC_041399.2, forward strand.
ACAAAATATTTCACTTGCAGGTAGTTTTGTCTTATCTCGGATAACAATTATTTCTCACAAAAATGATTTACTGTTCTCTTTGGGTCTGTATGGATTTCATCCAGATGCTCTGGTTTCCTAGCACAGGACAAAGACGTACAGGTTAGGTGTATCGGCGATGCTAAACTGGCTTGAGTGTGTGTGTGTATGTGTGTGTGTGTGTGTGTGTGTGTTTGCTCTGCAATGGACCAGCACTCCATCCTGGAATTGTTTCTGCCATGCGCCATGTGCTTGCCAGGATGGACTCCCGTAGGATGAGGTGGTCTTTAAAAATGATATGATATGCAGAACCACAGCCATCCGAATGTCCCTCAATGATTAATGTCTCACCACGGCAAAGTTCACCAAATTATTGAAGATCTAACTCAATATACCCGGCCGAGTTATCGTGCAGCTGGCGCGCACAAACAATTTCCTTTTCCACGTGCCAACTACGAGGTAACTCAAATAGATTTTATGGAGAGAACAAAAGAAATCTTGTGAGTTCTGCTCAATAATAAAAATGCATTTAATTAGCATATTAAAATAAGACCCTGATTTTTCCACTGGCATTGGAACACAGTGAGCAATTTTCACTGTTAAAGTGTTATAATCAATAAAATTCACAAAAGAGGCATTAAAGACGATAACAGGCACTGCTTCTGTTTGAATCGGATAAACACACTAAACAGCCACAACATTCAAACCACTGAGACGTGAAGTGAATCACATTGATGGTCTCGTCACAATGGCACTTGACATATAGTAGGCAGTAGGTGACCAGTCAGTTCTGGAAGGTGACGTGCTGGAAGGAGTGAAGGATCTGAGCGACTTTGTCAAAGGCCACATTGGGATGATGAGACGACTGGGTACAGTCAGGTCCATAAGTATTTGGATAGTGACACAATTTTCATAATGTTGGCTCTGTACCCACCACAATACAATTCAAATGACGAAATCATTATGTGATTTAAGTGTAGGCTTCAGCTTTATTTCAGGTGGTATAACAAAAATATTGTATGAACCGTTTACTACTGACAGCAATTTTTATACATGGTCCCCCTATTTCCAGGGTCTCAAAAGTATTTGGACAAACTAACCTACTCCTAAATATGACGATCATATTCAATATTTGGTTGAAAGTCCTTCACAGTCAATGACTGCTTGAAGTGCTGCGTTTCCACCCATCGGTGATGCTCTGCCAGGCCTTTACTGCCACTGTCTTCAGGTGCTGCTCGTTTGTTGGACTTTCTGCCTTCAGTTTGGTCTTCTGCGAGTCCAGTTGGGTTGAGCTCATCTGATTAACTCGGCCATTGAAGAACATTCCATTGTAAAGCCCTCGGTTTGCTGTCCCAGTGTGTTTCGGCTCGTTGTCCATCTGTACTGTGAAGTGTCGTCCTGTCAGTTTTGTAACATTTGTCTCAATCTGAGCAGACAGTATAGCGCCCTCTACACTTCAGAATTCATCCTGCGACTTCAGCCAGCAGCCACATCGTTAATAAACACCAGTGAGTGACTTCCATCGGCAGCCATGATAATCAGGCCATAACATGGCCTCCAACATGTCTCATTGGATTCATTGGATCGTGAGCTGTTCCATCTCTTCTCCATACTCGTCTCTATCCATCATTCTGTACACATTGATCTTAATTTCCTTTGTCCAAAGAAAATTGTTCCAAAACTGGAGTGTTTTTTTAGAAATATTTTCTGGCAAAATCTAATCTGCCCTTCCTATACTTGAGATTCACCAGTGGTCTGCACCTTGTGGTAAACTAACTGTCTTTACTTTCATGAAGTCTTCTCTTGATTGTTGACTTTGTCAGTGATAGGCCTACCCTCCCAGAGAGTGGTCTTGGTTTGGCTAAATGTCGTGAAGGAGTTCTTCTTCACCAAGGACAGAATTCTGCGATCCTCCAGCACAGTTGTTTTCTGTGGTCATCCAGACCTTCTGGTGTTCCTGAGCTCACCTCTGCGTTCCTTCACTTTAAGAATCTACCAAATGGTTGAGTTGCCCACTCCTGGTCTGTCTGCTGTCTCTCTAATGGGTTTGTTTTGTCTTCTCAGTCTAATGACGGCCTGTTGTTTACTTTCATGGACCTCATGTTGAGAGTTCACAGTGACAGCTTCCAAATGCAAATTCCACACTTGGAATCAACTGCAGACCTTCTACCTGCTTAATAGTTAATGAGAGACCTGCTGACACCTGGCTAAGGAACAGCCCATCAGTTAAACATCCAAATACTTTTGAGCCCCTGGAAATGGGGGGCTAAACAGAAAAATGGCTGTCATTCCTAAATGGCTCATATGATATTTCTGTGAAACTCCTTAATTTAAAGCTGAAAGTCTACACTTCAATCACGTAATGATTTCTGAATTTCAAATCCATTGTGGTGGGTACAGAGTCAAAATTTTGAAAGTTATGTCACCATCTAAATACTTATGGACCTGACTGCATATCATGAAAAGCGAAAGTTAATCAGAGGTCAAAGCTCATCCAATGGAACAATGTATGGCTATTAGAACCTTCAGAAGAGCTGACGTCAGTTCAATTTGCTGTCGAGAAATACAAACTAAGAGAGGGAGAGGCTGAGACTTTGAATGCCATAAAACCCACAGCTTCACACCAAGACGGGGACGTTCTTCATTAATGTGTAGAATTAGAGTTAGATTTTGCAGAGACATTACAGTAGAAACCTAACCTTCTGAAAATGGCCCAATAAGTTTCACCATAACATTCACTTTAATTTAAGACCAAACTATGAAGGTGTCACACGTCGCATGAATTCTTGAATGAATTCCAACAAACTCCTAAGACCTAAGGCTGGCTGAACACCTATTTGGTGAAGTGACAGAAGACATTCAATGGTCCGCCCTTTCCTAAAGTCGAATGAGATAACAGAAATTGTTGTCCTTCTGGTTTTTCGCTAATGCTGATGTCATTTCTTTAAGTTGCGTTTGTCTCCGATTTCCTTCACGGTAGATATAAGGGTTTCAGTCATTTCAAGGGTTTATGGGGTCGTCACTGTCACGTGCACAGCATGTGATCAGTAAGGATATCCACAGGTTGTTTTTCTTGTGCTGGCCACAGCGTGAGCAGACCTGACGTGTGTTTCTTCTTCTCTCATCTGATGGTCTCTTTAATGTCTGCTGTTGATCCCTTCATTTGTTGTTGCTCTCTTTTCACTAATCTGGATGGAGAAGTTTACATAACACAAGAGTTTCACTGCTGCTCAGACATGACAAGAAAATTGAGCTTGTTCTTCTGCTCGATTGTTGTAGAAGAAAATTCAGAGGGATCAGAACAAGCGGCGAGTGACCGTCGTCCGACTGCACCTCAGGATCTGAGTCTGTAGGCAGCTGATGGACTTGTCATTTTTTTCTTTTTATTCATTATCTCCGATGAGGATAAATCCATTCCATTATGTAAAGCAGCACTTTTGAAATTACACCACATGAGCCTCCGCTGATGATCCATCCCTGATCTCGAATATTCTCAAACCGTGTTACATTTTAATCAGATTTCTTTACATCTCTGCTGGCTCTCTTTGCTTTCTAAGGTTCCCAACTTGGAGTGATCTTCAAACCCAGTGAGCATTAAATATCAAAGCAAGGCTAAAATTTCCAAAACAAATTCACACCACAAGTGACCCTCACACTATGGGCTCATGTCACTTTACTGGAGATGACACAACGGCTGCAAGTTTGTGTCGGGTGTCGCTGCCACTTGATGACTACGTGCTCTTCAAATGGCGGATTTACCGCTCGTTTCAGAAAGACATCGACTTGGGAGACTGAGTGCTATTATGAGCATCTTCTCTCTGACACACTAGCATGGAGGACTGTGGCAGAAGTGTGTCAAGAAACGCTACTGGGGATCCTTTACAGCAACAGCAATGTCCCTTTACAGTGCCTCAATGGGACCTGGACTGGCACTGGGACTGGCACTGGGCTCGCATGCTCACCACGTCACTTTACTTCTTTTCTTTGTAACACTTGTGTGTTTGAGATGTTGGTTTTTGTTTTTATTGTACTCGAGCTTCTGTAAAATGTCTCCATTGGGACAAAGTGATATCTATCTATCTATCTATCTATCTGACCAATATAGTGCCTTTCACATCTATCTATCTATCTATCTATCTATCTATCTATCTATCTATCTATCTATCTATCTATCTATCTATCTATCTATCTATCTATCTATCTATCTATCTATCTATCATATAGTGCCTTTCACATCTGTCTGTCTATCTATCTATTATATAGTGCCTTTCACACTATCTATCTATCATATAGTGCCTTTCACACTATCTATCTATTTATCATATAGTGCCTTTCACATCTATCTATCTATCTATCTATCATATAGTGCCCTTCACATCTATCTATTATAAAGTGCCCTTCACATACATCTATGTATTATATAGTGCCTTTCACACTATCTATCATATAGTGCCTTTCATGTCTATCTATCAATTTATCATATAGTGCCTTTCACTTCTACCTATCTATTATATAGTGCCCTTCACATCTATCTATGTATTATATAGTGCCTTTCACACTATATCTATCATATAGTGCCTTTCATGTCTATCTGTCTATCTATTATATAGTGCCTTTCACACTATCTATCTATCAATCATATAGTGCCCTTCACATCTATCTATCTATCTATCTATTATATAGTGCCCTTCACATCTATCTATCTCTCATATAGTGCCTTTCACATCTATCTATCTATTTATCTATTATATAGTGCCTTTCACATCTATCTATCTATCTATCTATCTATCTATCTATCTATCTATCTATCTATCTATCTATCTATCTATCTATCTATCTATCTAATCTATCTATATATCATATAGTGCCTTTCACATCTATCTATCTATCTATCTATCTATCTATCTATCTATCTATCTATCTATCTATCTATCTATCTATCTATCTATCTATCTACCATATAGTGCCCTTCACATCTATCTATCTATCTTTCTATCTATCTACCATATAGTGCCTTTCACATCTATATATCTATCTATCTATCTACCATATAGTGCCTTTCACATCTATATATCTATCTATCTATTTACCATATAGTGCCTTTCATATCTATCTATCTATGTTTCCTATTTATTTGTCTAAGACAGTGCAGTGCTAAGATAAAGTTTAGAGATGAGTGACCAGGCTGATTAAAGTGCTGTAAGCTCGAAGCCATGAAGAAAGATTAAAGCAGCTGAGCCTTTTCTGTTTAAGCAAACAGAGAGTAAGAAGTGAGATGATTGAAGTTCTTTTTTTTTAATTATGAAGGAAATCAGTCCAGTAGATCCCAGTTGTTACTTTAAAATAAATTGTTCAATAAGAAGAGAGAGAGAGAGACAGTCGGAAACTTGTTAAGTTCAAATGTTAGAAAGTTCTTCTTCACACAAAGGCCTCCAGTAACACAGAGGGGCTTGATAAGAAAGGGCAGAGCCGAGTCTTTATTCTGAGGATACTTCACTCCTTTATTGCGGGTGGTGATGTCCATTACATCTTCAACAAGTCTGTGACAGCTCAAGAGAAGCCCACTGAATCAAGACGGTGATAACAAGGGCAGGCTGAGTTATGGGGAGCTCTCTGGACCCGCTGGAGGTGGTGGTGGAGGACAGAATGAAGCTAAGGCTGGTAGCCATCATGAACCTTGCTGCACAACCTTCTCTCGGACACGCTAGAAGGTTTAAGTCATAAAGAAAGATTAAAGTAGTTGAATTTTTTCAGTTTAAGGAAACGGAGATTAAGAGGTGGCCTGACTGAAGTTTTTAAAGGGATCAGATGTCCCATTAAAAGCAAGGACATGAAAGTAGTTGGAAACTCATTAAGTTCGAATGTTTGAAAGCTTTCCTTTACATTGAGAACCACAGACAAGTAGAATAAATGACCAAGTAGTGTGGTGCCCAGAGGGGACTGGGTGGTCTCGTGGCCTCGGACCCCCTGCAGATTTTATTTTTTTCTCCAGCCGTCTGGAGTTTTTTTTGTTTTTTCTGTCCTCCTTGGCCATCGGACTTTACTCTTATTCTATGTTAATTAATGTTGTCTTATTTTAATTCTTACTTTGTCTTTTATTTTTCTTTTCTTCATCATGTAAAGCACTTTGAGCTACATTATTTGTATGAAAATGTGCTATAAAAATAAATGCTGTTGTTGTGGATAGTGGAATTTCAGGAACCTTTAAATTTCCACTTGATGTTCTCTCAGAGAAGTTCTGCGATTACAGTTGGTAAAGTCTGTTGGGTTTAATGCCGTGTTCTTGTTGCTATTTTGCTGACGTTCTAATCGCACTCCTGAGTTTGCGATTCCTTTAAGCATTTTTTGTTCTTGTAGTCTGTCAGTCCAAATCAGAGTCATGAAGGAGCTCTGGACTGTAGGAGGACTGTGTAGATGGCACACCAACGGTAGCCATGCTGGGATTTGAACCCAGGAGTCTCTGGAGGTGGAAGGCAGGAGTGCTGACCAGTGAGGTCCCTTCGGAGGACTCCAGAGCTTATGGTGATCGGCGTCTCTTGACAAGTCTGCTACTGCCAGTGCGTACGCTGCATGCCCACCTGTGTGTTACACACGTCACATGCTGTGCCCTCCCCAGATCAAGTTTGACATATTAATCTCAGAAAGAAAAAAAAAAACGTGTTCCTAAATTTGTTTGAAATAATCATCATTTACTAATTGATGTCATCGTAACAAAAACAAATGAAGCCATTATCGTGCCAGTCAGATTTACTCTGCATAAAGCACGCTAATGACTGGCACCTCATCATTGGGCATTTGAAAGGCCGCACACACACTCGAGATTCATTCTTCTCTTCTTTTATGTCTGTGTCTCGCACACATTTACATTTTTATGCAGTTCTGCAAGCCATTCCAGGAGAAAACGACCGATAATTCTGCACGATGTGTCACACGGCATTAAATCTCTCCTTGCAAATTTCTCAGCCCTCCTCGGTGTGTGCCATGTGGAATAGCAGCTGTGTGATGAGGCCGGATTTATACATATAAAGGCCCCAAATGTTTAGGAGGTTTGAAACGGGTGGCGTGTTACAGAGCCCGAAGATGCTGAGCAACCCGAATGGCACAAAATCCGGGCCTGGAGATGCACCTTCTCACTTCAAAATAGAAAGGTGGCATCAGAAGGGGATGAAAACTTTGAGTTCCCATTTCAGATTTCTGTTCCCGTAGTGCAGGCGGTTGCTGCTGCGTTTGCACCTCTGGTGAGTTTAGGGGGAGACTGCAATTTGCTGTTTTAGTAACCACTTGTGCCTTTTTGCTTGCAGGTCCGAGCCAGCGCCATTGCACAGGATGCTGACCAGAATTATGACTACGCCAGCAACAGTGTGGTCCTTCACCTGGAGCCGGGAGACGAGGTCTATATAAAACTGGATGGTGGGAAGGCCCATGGAGGAAACAACAACAAATATAGTACATTTTCTGGATTTATCATCTACGCGGACTAAAACATTGCGATGGCAGACATTATTATTATTATGTTCTTTTCCTTTTTTTCGCTTTCCTCACCGAGGGTCCCGAGGTGGAATGGATTCCTGACAGCCTTCTCGCCTGTAAAACCGATACATGAAAATGAATGACACCGGACAATCCAGTGGCGGAAGGCGAACAACGAGAAAGGGAGAAGAAACGACCTGCCTCACGTTTGTAAACTCCCAATGCGCCATGTAAAAATAATATCAATAAATAAAACAAAAAAAATAATAAGTGAGTCCAAGGTGGGAGTGCAAACTTATTCGGCCAGGAGAGTATTTCATGTCCTTGATAGCAAATGTAAAATGTTTTATAAGAAATGGTAATATGTGCACTGAATATTCTACTGTAGATCTGCGGTGGGTTGGTACCCTGCCCAGGATTGGTTCCTGCCTTGTGCCCTGTGTTGGCTGGGATTGGCTCCAGTAGACCCCCGTGACCCTGTGTTCGGATTCAGTGGGTTGGAAAATGGATGGATGGATGGATAGATGAATATTCTATAGGGTGGTCCAGAGCTAATTATGCAATTTTCATTACGCTATAACTTATTACGTTTATTACATAGAGAATTCACAACAAATTCTTTTTGTTGCCGATAGTACCTGCCCTGCATTCCAAAATGGCGGGGAGACGGTTGTCAGTCGGACAGCGGGTGCTTTCCTGCATTGCATAATTAGATCTGGACCACCCTACAAGCCTGTCATTTGTGCCTCCGGCACGACGTCTCGTGACCTGCCTTTTCGTTTCCAATGCTTGACGGCCTCACTTGATGTGCAGAAGAAAATGCATTTGTGATGTCCATTAAAAGAAAGTGCACACCGACTTTATCACGTTTTACTTTTCCCATTCGGGTAATCTCACAATTATCAATTCAAAAAAGAACGAACGACATTTAGGCCAATGCAGGTTGATGGCAGTAAATGTGCATGGACTTAAGCAGCAGTGTGAGTGCCAACTGGGCCATTGGCAGCAGAGGCAGACAACAAGGAGGAGATAAAAGCAACGCGTTGAAATCAAGACAATTCTGGGAACGGCGAAAGGAGGCTTTCGTAGCCGACCGATTTATTACATGTAGGATACAAGGTGGAAGATCTCATATGTGAGTGAAAGAAGACAAGAAAGCACAACGGAGCACCAAAGCTGAGGAGGGAGAGCATTGACTTTGTAACGAGGGCAATGCTACATTAACGATAAACTTGCCGAGCTCTTATTAGCACATTGGACCGGGCTGTTCTGCCACTTCTCCTCTCAAAGCTTATTATCAAGCAAAAGGAAACAGTTATGGAACAATACAAGAGAAAAATGTACATATGTAAATATATTTTAACTAAACAATTACACACTTTTACTTACTACCACAGCACCAACAAAATCTCTTGAGCAAATGCCAATCTCATAGATATAGACACTCCCTTAAAACACACCAAATTCCCACTTTTCGTTATAAAGGATGGCCAGTCCCAACAAAGCCCACATATCTTAAATATAAACGTCTATGTGTGTGTGTGTGTGTGTGGGGAGGTTGAGTCGGGGGTAAAGGCTCCGCCTCCGAAGAGAGAGAGACACTCGCTTAGCCTCTAATAACACACGTGAGGTGAGCACGTCGGCAAAATGAAACCTCCCAGGACAGAGACCCCCAGAGTCGTTCCTTTCGATGTCCTGAAATCTCTACATTTCAATTTTTATTCTGACAATTTCGGTTTCTAGGACCCCAGGCTTTTTACTGCATGGGCGTACACTGCTAGGATATACATAAATATACACAAAACTCTCAACGTGACCCCCCTGTGTACGTGAGGCACAGTGCATATATATATATACTGCGACAAAAGGCGCTATATCAATGCCTGACCAGACACAGACAGACATGGGAGGAACACATATAAAACAAATAAATGTTTTGATTTTTCTTTTCTTCTGCCTGTGGGCAATGCCTTCCCCGTTCCCACTGGCACAACACAGTCCAAGCACTAAGCACACACAATCCCAATACTTTCTTCTTCTTTTTCCTCTCTTTCTTTCTCCACCACTCCTCTCCGGCAAGCTTTGTCTCCCTCCTCCTGACTTTGGCTCCCGGAGTGGTGGCTGCTGGTTCCTTTTATAGCCCACCCGGACGTGCTCCAGGTGTTTGATGACCCATTTCCAGCTGCACTTCCGGATGTGGTGGAAGAACTGCCCACATGGGCTCAGGAACCACTGCAGCGCCCCCTTGTGGCAACCCCAGATTCCAACAGGGTTGTAGAGAACTCCACCTCCCATGGAGCCCTGCGGGAATCTAAGGCACCACTGCCACCCAGCGTCCCAGGGGAGGTACTGATCAGTCCACGCCTCTACCCCCGGCTGGTCAAGGGCCCTGGCCGTCCATCATAGAACACAAATATAAACACACTAGAGACAGATAGAGTATAAATCCACATGAATCCAGTCCAAAGGGTTATTGTCCATGAAGGAAGGAGAACCTTTGCGAGGAGGGCAATCAGATTGGGAAGGATCGAGAGAAGATGGACAATGGTGCTGATGGTCCCGAAAGCAAAAAAAAAAAAAAGTCACCGATCTCACCCTCTGAAATCGGAAAACCAAATCATAAGGACAGTCTTAAGAAAGAAATAATAAAAGTCGTGCAGGTGGCCCCCTCACTAACCTTGTCCCAGCGTCGGGGCGAGATGTTTCTACCTTTTTTTTTCCTTGCCGTTGTTAATGTCTGTCCTTTTAAACTTGTAACGCAAAGAGACTATTCCTCTCAATCACTTCCTTCTCGCCGGTTTTAATTTCGGTGCCTCGACCCTTCATTGGCTATAAACTGGAACAGCTTTTTTTGTTTTTGTGTTGGGCCTTCCAGATCTTGCCCCACAAAGATAATGCTATCAATCACTCCTGATCCTGAACTGCGAAAGGCTCCTCCGCCTGAATCTGAGTGACAAATAGCACACAAAAGACAGACGAGATACAACACAGACAGGTAAAATGTTATTTCAATACATTCCTTATGTGGCAGTGCTACAACTTTGTCTTCAGAAGTCACTAACTCAATGTTGGAGCGTTTAGAGTAGAAATCATTAGAACCATTTTGTTCAGAACAGACCATTTAGCCCAACAAAGAAAGCCAAACCTGTTCACCTATACACCCATTCACTAATTTTCTGCCACTTAGGTTGTGTGTGTGTGTGTGTGTGTTTTTGCGGGTGTTTGGTAGGGCTGTGCCAGTCTAAGGAAAGATGCCCAGACGTCTGCTTTCCCTGCCAAGGCCTAGGAAGTAAACATGTGAGGTTTGAACACACAATGGGAGGTCTGAAAATCGAAAGTCCACCTCATGAGAAGGATTTAGGAGTCATAGTGGACTCGACACAATCAACTGCCAGACGGTGTTCAGAAGCCATTAATAGAATGTCAGGTTATATAGCACCTTGATGTATGGAGTACAAGTCCAAAGAGGTTCTCCTCAAACTTTATAACACACCAGTGAGGCCTCATCTTCAGTCCTGTGTACAGTTTTGGCCTCCATAAAGACAAAGCAGTGTAGAGAAAGTTCAGAGAAGAGCAACTAGTGTAAGTCCAGGGGATGAGTTATGAGGAACGATTAAAAGAGCTGAGCCTTTACAGTTTTAAGAAACAGAAGATTAACGAATGTTATTTACCTTGAGTTATTTACTTACTTCCTACAGCGTAAAGTCACAAGTAGAGTCCAGAGCTTCCGGTGTACATAAACAAAGTACAGCGATGGCAAAAGTGCGACGTGCTTTCTTGCTCCGATGTAGAACTGTCGTCATCACCTGAGTTCACCTCTGTTATAGCACGTCTGTATGTGAACAAAGCAGTGTCAGATGGGGTTTTTTGTTCATAAACGCGACTGAGAGAATAAAACTGAATAATAAAAAAAACAAAGCTAACCTTTACAGGTATCATACATTTACACAGTCTGTTACAGACTAGAATCAAATGTATGTTTTTATTCTAAAATAGTAAGAATAAGAGCAGCTCACTTCTCAAAACGGACTTGTCCGGGGTCGAACTCGTGAAGTTTTGATTACCAGTCAACAGTTGATACCGTTGCGCCACCGAAGCAGTAGTAGCAAATGCGCGTGAATGTCGCACCCTAATGCGGGTTCTTTTTCTGCAGTTATATTCTTGAGTAGAAGTGCACTTGTTCTGTTATATTTGTACCTTTTGTGAAAGTATTTATTTGATATTTGGACTTCAGGCTTCACACATTATACACTTCATGTCTACATTTTGTCAATTATTACTAAAACATGAAAAACGTTTCTGTTTTAACGATGTGTTTACATAGACTGTTGTAGACATGGAACACACATGAAATGCATGTGTTCCAAATAACGATATAGTATTTATAAAAGGTGTCATTTTGCTTGACTTCTCACTCTATACAACTCTAAGCAACTGACATGCAGATAAACAGACTTGAGCTGAGAAAACTGTGTGGCAGTAGGGGATGTGATAGCAGGCTGCTTGCTGCTTATCGACACATTTACAGGACAAAAGACACTGATGGAGAGGTGTGAAGCGATTTAAGGTGGGACGGATCTACGAGTTTTTTCATAGGCTCTGGTAATTCTAGTGTTAAGAGGTGACCTGATTGAAGTGTTTAAAATGATGAAGGGAATTAGTCCAGTGGATCGAGACGGTGACTTTAAAATGAGTTCATCAAGAACATGGAGACACAGTTTGAAACTTGTGAAGGGTAAATTTTGTATAAACATGTGGAAATTTTTCTTCACACAGACAACCACAGACACATGGAATAAGTGACCAAGTAGTGTGGTGGACAGGAAGACTTTAGGGACCTCCAAAACTTGACCTGATTTTATTTTGGAGGAATTAACTGGACAGGACTGGTGAGTTTTTTTGAACTGATTGGCCTGTTCTTGTCCAGATTATTGTAATGTTCTAAAAAAAACCCACCATGGGGATAGTGCCTGCTGGAAGATATAATCTCTTGAGGGTGGTCTGCCCCGAGGTCTCCTACTGGTCTCCTACTCCTACAGGACATAAACACCTCAGCAAGGAAACATTGTAATCAGATGCCCAAACCTCTTCAACTGGCTCCTTATGGTGAGGAGAAGAAGCTCCTACCCTCTCTCTAAGGCCGAGCCTGTTCACCTAATTTCTCCCAAAAGGCATCAAGTAGACCCCTTCAAATACCTACCATTGATGGTGATGCAATGCGTGTCACCAGGGCACCTCCACTAGAAAAGACGAGCAGCATGCTTGGACTGAAGTTCCAAACTTTGTGTCTAAGCAAAGACAAGACCTGTGATTGTCCCGAACAAGAACACTTCAAGAAAACAAAGAATTAGCAGCAGCTTGTTTGGTGTTGACTTAAGCCCCTGTCATACTTGATGACTTTCCCAGCAATTTCCAGTCGTTGCATTCATTTATATAATCTTAGCGAGTTGGGGGCAACTGGCCGTGCACTCCCATGAAATTCAGTCCCGTAACGTGACAAGCCCAACCACTCACTCCAAAGAATCTGCAACTTGCCCCATCGTAGGAGAACAATCTGTGTGCATAAGAGCTGACAACTCATGAGTACAAAGCATAAAGAGCAGCGATGAAGAATAAGGACCTCAAAAACACAAGAATGGCTCGTCTGTCTGATGTCTTGTGTTTTATATACCACAGCAGAATGGAAAAAAAAGGAAAGGCAAAAAGGTTGTGACAGAAGTCCCCATACTTGTGAACCCTTCATACAGCAGACGATCTGTCAGGCAGCGACTCTATTGGCTGTTAGAAAAAGAGGCGGACAACCTCCCTGCTGGAAACTTGGCATGTGATTGCTACATTTTTTACATGCCCAATGATTTTTAGTTGTGTAAATTAACACGGTCCGGAGACGAGATCGGCAAGTCTGACATACTGTCCAATTAGAGCTTGCGTAATGTGTAATTAGCTTTAAGAAACAATTAAGACAACGGATTTCAATTAGTGATTCAATTTTTATTGTTTTCTGTAAAAATATAAACTAAGCAGGTTATCTGACCAATCTTTTGGATTTGCCTCTTCAAGTTATGACATATCAATATTGCTATCATTCTTAAGCCAAGTTTGTGTTGATGTTTATTTATCAGACATTTCAAAACTTAAATTGCAAGTCTCTCCAAAGATTTCCAACTTCATGTGTGCTTGTGCTATGGACCAAGTGAGAATTATGAATTTCACAGTGAGAAATTTCCCATGAACGACCCTATAAGAAGGAGGGACAAATCAAAGAATAATTAGAAGGTGAGTTGAGCCGTGATGTTTCGACCTCTCACTTTTTTCAATCATGCTACACGATAGACAGGTCAGTCAGAAGTGGCGTTTTTGTGGTCAGAATGCAGAGTTTCTTTAACTACGGGTTACGCCCCAAAATGGGTCCAGGACGCGAGTTACTGTTGTATTTAATGGTAATGGGATGCGGATGTTTTGAAAAGTGGGTCATCACAGGTTGATTAAGCAATCAACATTACTAGTCCCCCCCCCCAGATGGGCCTCGGGGACCCTTAAAAGGGCAAGATTAAGTCACAATAAGGAATGCTGATAAGGAGCAATCAGACACAAGCTCAATGTGTTTAACACTGGAATCCCTGAAGCCTGCAAAAAAACTCGTAATCCTGGGGCACCTTAAATTCCTTTTTGCCCCCTCATCAGCTCCTTTGTTTTCCAAATTTGTCGATCAGCACAAGCAGCAAGCAGCCAGCTATCCCATCAACCCCCTACCAACGCAGCTCAAGTCACACTGAAGATTCTCAGAGCTCAAGTCTGTTTATCTGGGTGTGAGGTGCCTGGAGATGTAGAAGGTAAATAATATATCGTTATTTCACGTGTGTGTCTACAACAATCTGTGTAAGTGTAGGATGACAGGAAATGCAAGGCAGGAATTACTGAATGCATAACAAAAACAGAAACTTTTTTCATGTTTTAGTAATAATTGACAAAGTGTAGACATGAAGTGTATAATGCATGAAGACTAAAGTCTACAACTCCAGGCAACTCACTGCCAGGTAAAGAGACCTGAGCTTTGAGAATTTTGTGATGGACTCGGTTTCGTCAGTGGGGGAGATGGGATAGCAGGCTCCTCGTGCTGATCGACACATTGTGCAAAACAAAAGACTATGATAAGGAGAGGTGCGAAGGAATTTAAGGTGGCCCTGGATTGCAAGTTTTTTCGTAGGCTTCAGAGATTCTAATGTTAAAGGGTTCATGTTCCTACCTAAGAGTTTTACTCCTATTTTAGCGCCAGATCAGGACACTCCTAAACCGCTTCTAACGTCATATGCCATCGTTGTCAATGACACTATTCAATCTTAGCATTGTAGCAGCAAGCATTTTCTAAAATTCCTGAATGAATATTTTGGAGTGTCTAGCCACATGCTTGTTCCAATGAAATCAACGGTAACTCATAAAACGCTATTAAAAAGAAAACAAACAAGCATTTGGGACACATTTTTACAGAAAATCAAAGACTCTTCCTGGATGAAGCAGCTCATGGAAACTAGGAAAAAACAAAATGGTAGATGTTGTGGGGCTTCGGTCATCCAGTGACAGCTACTGAGGTTGAGTGCGGACGGACCTTACAATCAACAAAAGTTCTAGGCATGCATTTAGTTTGAATTGATTTAAAGTTCTGCGGTGGGTTGGCACCCTGTCTGGGATTGGTTCCTGCCTTGTGCCCTGTGTTGGCTGGGATTGGCTCCAGCAGACCCCCGTGACCCTGTGTTTGGATTCAGCGGGTTGGATAATGGATGGATGGATGATTTAAAGTTTATCAGTGACGCTTTTAAAAATAGGCAGAGTGGTAGGGCAATTAACCAAAAGAAGCAGCTAAAATTAAACCCTCAGCCAATGCAGGATTAAACATCTATGAATAAAACGGACGTTGAGATCTTCTGAGCTGCCTGTGCACGATGACCCCTTCGTCACTGGCTATCACTAGTTGAGAGCTTCACACACTCACATGACGTTGCATCGACAGCAACAGGGAATTTGTTTTTTTTTTGTGAAATAACGCAATGATTTGTTTTTGTCACATCCCGCTACTTACGAGCATATGAACACCCATGTGCAATCCTGGAATTATTCCGGATGCTGCCTGCTTCACAGATAGTCCAGAATTGTCCTGTCAGCTCCCTTTGATGCAGAGCAGCCGACACGCACGATCACAATGAGGACAACGCCAGCTCTTCAGTCCTGCAGTCACCGGAGTTAAAAAGACTAAAGTCATAGAAGACATCCGGGAGACACAAGAGTCAATTCACAACACGACAAACACCTCACGGCCTGAAAAATGCCGATGATATCAATCGTGTTTCCTCAGCAAAACGCGTCTTTGAGAAAGCAGGAAAGAAACTTTGGAAATGTGTGAATGGACCCTTTGTAAATAATAATTACACATAACCCTTAATTGCTTTTTGTACAAACCTAGTAGTAAATTTACATAAAAAGCCCACCAGAAATGCAAACAAATCAGGGAAGGTGAGACATCGCAATTCCAAACATGTCCACCTCGTGTCCACACAGCTTTAGCTTCACACGTGGCTGTGCCATCAGACCTTTTGGCCACATCAGCTTTTCTTACACTGTGGGCTTATGCAGAACTCTAGCGCCTTTATTGTTTTCCACGTTTCGCTGTATTGCCGTCTTCTGCTCAAATCCTCTCAATTCCTCGTTACAAGCAACACTCAACTCCCCAGAATGACAAAGTGAAAACTGGAGCTTAGAAGTTTTTTGACAATTTATTACAAATAACAAACTGAAGTATTTACTCAGTGCTCAGTTGAAGCCCCTTTGGCAGCCTTTCCCCCCCTTCTTGGGTCTGACATGACAAGCTTCACACCCCTGCCTTTGGGGCTTTCCTTCCATTCTTCTTTGCAGATCCTCTCAAGCTCTCGTAGGTTGGATGGAGAGCCACGGTGGACAGCCATGTTCAGGTCTTTCCAGAGATGTTCAATTGGGTTCTTGCTCGGCCACTCATGAACATTCCCAGAGTTGTTGTCTTTGCTTTGTCCTGTTGGAAGGTCAATCTTCGGCCCAGCAAGCTCTGGAGCAGGTTTTCCAGAAGGATATCTCGGTACTTTGCTTCATTTGTTTTTCCCCCTAAACCTTGTCTAGTCTTGTAGGCCTTTTACTGAAACCAACTTCACAGCATGATGCTGCCACCGCTGGGCTTCACCATTGGAATGGTGTTACACAGGTGACGAGTGATGCCAGGTTTCCTCCAGATGTGATGTTTAGAAATGAGGCCAAGCAGTTTGATGTTGAGCGGAGAGTCTTGTCTTGTCATAGTTCGAGGATTCTTTGGGTGCCTTTTCCCAGACTCCAAGTGGACTTTCATGTGTCTTCTGGCCACTGTGTCACAACATCCAGATTAGTGGAGTGTTGCAGGGCTGGCGGTCCTTCTGGAAGTTTCTCCCATCTCCATGCAGGTTCTCAGGAGCTCTCTTACCAAAGCTCTTCTCCTGTGATTGTTCAGTCTGGCCCTGTTGTTTCCAATTTCCCCTACTTATGAATTATGGAGGCCAGTGTGCTCTTGGGAACCTTCAATGTTGCAGGAATTGTTGTAGTCTTCTCGTAATGTGCTCCTCAACACAATCCTGTCTCTACCCTCTGCGGGCCGTTCCTCTGACCTCAGGGTTTGGGTTTTACTGAACGAGTGGACCTTCTACAGACTTTGACTCATCACGCTGAACTCCAGCGCCTTCATTATTTTCCACGTTTTGTTGTGTTGCCATCTTCTGCTTAAATCTAACCCTAACCTCTTCTAGTCAGTCCACTCAATGGGATTGACCACTGGTGGACTCCAAACAAGGTGTGGAAACATCTCAACGATATTCAAGAGAATGGGATACACCTGAGCCTAATGTCAAACGTCATAGCTAAGGGTCGGAACAATTGTGTCCATGGAACATTTCAGCCTTTTAACTTTAATAAATGTCCACAACATTCTAAAATTCTGTGTTCATTTCATCATTCTGGTAATGGGTCCATAGCTCCTTCAAAGCTTATCCTGGAGGGGAGGTAACACCACAGTGGTGCCATTTGCTGTCCATGTCTTAATGAGGTTTGGACTTTAATCCAGGTTATACAACCCCGATTCCAAAAAAAGTTAGGACAGTCTGGAAAATGCTAATAAAATCAACAAGGTCTAGTGTCTTGAGTGCTATTTGATCTGGAAAATAATGAATTGAAATGACGTTAGCACAAGGCAGCAACAAAACCAATTGTGATCCAAGCTGAAAACACTTGCTGAAGGCACTTTATCTACCTCATTTCTAATTCCCTTAATTTTTCTCGATTTAGTTATCTTTTTTATTTTCTTATGTCTTTGCTAAGGTGACAACATCCCATGAAAGTGTGCATCTCCAAATATGATTTACAGCTGACATTGTCTTCCTTGTGTGACTTGACATTTCAATTTCTCACCAAACCTAATGTTTCAATTGTCAGAAAGATGAAAATTGGCAGGCCATGACAGCTAGGAAAAGACCGAGGAGATGATCATGATAACTAATGACACTGTAGGGACTGAAACCAATAAGCGAAGTCAAAATAAAGCATAGCCAGATGTTACAAACCAAGAAAAACCCATTAGAAATCTCACACCTCGACTTCTGACAAATCCGCAATCTTGGACACCTCATCACGTGAAGTGACAGATAAGGAGTGGGTGAGGTCACTGTTGATGCATTGAATGTGCAAGATGATTGTTCAGAGATTTCAATTAACCAGGTGATGGTTACAACGAAACAGAAACATGATCAGACCAGACAAGGATCAAAGTTCAAAGATTGCATCAAAATTGAGAAGGGTCAGGACCAGCTTCATAAACCACGACTTAAAGGAAGTTGAAACCCAAAACTCAAATCTAACTCTAGGACCTACCTGAGTTCAGAAATGAGCTACACTACCCACTGGTGATGAACCAAAGGGTACCAAAAGATGGGACTGTGACGTTGAAATATTGTTGCAATTGTACCGTCGTCCGTATGACAGTCACACGTGCTGTGAGCATGACCCTCTGGAAGTGTGAGGCAGCAGTGCTGACCACGAAGGTTGCTAACAAGGAATGAATGTTTACTTAATGCCAGAGATTATGGAGAACAGCACCCCCAGTATGATCTAATAATCATTATTTATTTAGATAGCACCGTTCACACGCTCATAATGATTAACACTAGAATTACCAGAGCCTACAAAAAAACTCGTAAATCCACTCCACCCTAAATCGCTTCTTAAATCCATTTGCACCTCTCCGCCATAGTCTTTTGTCTTCTAAATGTGTAGATAAAGACAAGCTGCAAGCACCCCGGCTATTCCATCCCCTCACCGACTTAGAATGTGCACGAACTTCTCCCAGCTCATGCCTTGATTGATTATCTGGGAGTGAAGTGGAATTTTAGAGTGGAAATAATAAATTGTTATTTGAAACACACGCATTTCATGTGTGTTCCGTTTCTACAGTAATCTGTGTAAACACATTTTTAAAACAGAAACATTATTTTTCATATTCTAGTAGTAAATGACAAAATGTAGGCATAAACTATATACAGTGCATCTGGAAAGTATTCACAGCGCATCACTTTTTCCACCTTTTGTTATGTTACAGCCTTATTCCCAAATGGATTAAATTCATTTTTTTCCTCAGAATTCTACACACAACACCCCATAATGACAACGTGAAAAAAGTTTACTTGAGGTTTTTGCAAATTTATTAAAAATAAAAAACTGAGAAATCCCATGTCCATAAGTATTCACAGCCTTTGCTCAATACTTTGTCGATGCCCCTTTGGCAGCAATTCCAGCCTCAAGTTTTTTGAATATGATGCCACAAGCTTGGCACACCTACCCTTGGCCAGTTTCGCCCATTCCTCTTTGCAGCACCTCTCAAGCTCCATCAGGTTGGATGGGAAGCGTCGATGCACAGCCATTTTAAGATCTCTCCAGAGATGTTCAATCGGATTCAAGTCTGGGCTCTGGCTGGGCCACTCAAGGACATTCACAGAGTTGTCCTGAAGCCACTCCTTTGATATCTTGGCTGTGTGCTTAGGGTCGTTGTCCTGCTGAAAGATGAACCGTCGCCCCAGTCTGAGGTCAAGAGCTCTCTGGAGCAGGTTTTCATCCAGGATGTCTCTGTACATTGCTGCAGTCATCTTTCCCTTTATCCTGACTAGTCTCCCAGTCCCCACAGCATGATGCTGCCACCACCATGCTTCACTGTAGGGATGGTATTGGCCTGGTGTTGAGCGGTGCCTGGTTTCCTCCACACGTGACGCCTGGCATTCACACCAAAGAGTTCAATCTTTGTCTCATCAGACCAGAGACTTTTCTTTCTCATGGTCTGAGAGTCCTTCAGGTGCCTTTTGGCAAACTCCAGGTGGGCTGCCATGTGCCTTTTAACTAAGGAGTGGCTTCCATCTGGCCACTCTACCATACAGGCCTGATTGGTGGATTGCTGCAGAGATGGTTGTCCTTCTGGAAGGTTCTCCTCTCTCCACAGAGGACCTCTGGAGCTCTGACAGAGTGACCATCGGGTTCTTGGTCACTTCCCTGACTAAGGCCCTTCTCCCCTGATCGCTCAGTTTAGATGGCCGGCCAGCTCTAGGAAGAGTCCTGGTGGTTTCGAACTTCTTCCACTTACGGATGATGGAGGCCACTGTGCTTATTGGGACCTTCAAAGCAGCAGAAATTTTTCTGTAACCTTCCCCAGATTTGTGCCTCGAGACAATCCTGTCTCGGAGGTCTACAGACAATTCCTTTGACTTCATGCTTGGTTTGTGCTCTGACATGAACTGTCAACTGTGGGACCTTCTATAGACAGGTGTGTGCCTTTCCAAATCATGTCCAGTCAACTGAATTTACCACAGGTGGACTCCAATGAAGCTGCAGAAACATCTCAAGGATGATCAGGGAAAACAGGAGGCACCTGAGTTCAATTTGGAGCTTCACGGCAAAGGCTGTGAATACTTATGGACATGGGATTTCTCAGTTTTTTTATTTTTAATAAATTTGCAAAAACCTCAAGTAAACTTTTTTCACATTGTCATTATGGGGTGTTGTGTGTAGAATTCTGAGGAAAAAAATGAATTTAATCCATTTTGGAATAAGGCTGAAACATAACAAAATGTGGAAAAAGTGATGAAGCGCTGGGAATACTTTCTGGATGCACTGTATGTATGAAGCCTGAAGTCCAAATTTCAAAGAAACACTTTCACGAAAGGTACAAATATAACAGAACAAGTGCGCTTTTATTCAAAAATATAACTGCCGAAAAAAAAGCCTCTTTAGTGTGCGACATTGACACTCATTTACTACGACTGCTGCTGTTGTGCAACAGTATCAGTCGCTGACTGGGAATCAACAGGTCACGAGTTCGATCCTGCATGACTCCCTTTTGAGAAGTGAACTGCTCTTATTTTTACTATTTTAGAATAAAAGGATACATTTGATTTCAGCTGTGTAAGAGCCGGTGTAATTTATGATATTTGTAAAGGTTAGCTTTGTTTTTGTTTTTTTTTTTTGTATTCACTTTTAATTCCCTCAGTCGCGTTCAGGATCCTTCCCTAGCCCACCTGACACAGCTGTTTTCACATAAAGACGCACTATAGCTCTGCAGTGTATCATGAGACATACGACCGCGTGTTTCTTTTTTCCCAATCTTGCCAGTCCCCACATGTTGCTGTATGCTGTTTCTTTTGTACTCCCGGACATGCAGAGGAAAGAATTGTAAAGAGCAGTAACTTCAGCGCTATGTGCAATCATCAGACACTCCCCATCTGACACTGCTGTTTTCACATATAGCTCACTAAAGGAGCGCCCTTCCTACATTTACCACATGTGTACTTGTTGCAGTGTACACACCTCTCTGTGCTATGGTTCCTATTACACTGAACAAGCATCTGGAATTTGCAGCTCTATTCATTATCTCAAAACACCATGCACATATATTGTCTCTTTCTTTCAGGTGTGTAATAGAAACCACAGCTTAGAGAGAAGTGAGTACATTGTAACAGGTACACACGTTGTAAATGTAAGAAAGACGATCCTTGCATGTGTGTGAACAGTTAACATTTGAATCTGATGATTGCATATAGCGCGGTCTTATTCAGTGCGCGCAAGAACATGCAGGTGGCCAGTTGCTGTGTGCTACAACATGCTGGCGATGATCAACGTACATTTTAAAAAAAGAAAGAGACGAATATATGTGACGTTTTGATGAAATCATTTTATGACGCGAATAGTACCAATCAGAAAACATCGGCGAAGTAATGCAATATTATTTGAAAACGAACAGCGTCAGATCGGGTGTGAATTTATATTGTGGCGCTGCTGGAGTCAGAAGCTGAATAAGCTCCTGTTCCGACTCTAAGTAAAAATGTATGAATTAATCAACTGAAATAATCACAATCGTCATTTTAAACTTAACGATTTACAGTGCATTCCAATTTATAAATTTTATGTCCGTTTGAGGTTACAAAGAAAAAAAAAAAACACTTCCTCTCCAGCAGGGAATCGAACTCAGGTCTCTAAGGCACAGAAGGGCTGCTGTGCTCGGATTCTGCAAATCTTAGCGTTATGTCACGGAAGGTGTTGTAGCACCCTTGAATCTTTTGTGAAAGTGTTTATTTGATGTTTGGACATCAGGCTTCACACATTCTATAGTTTATGCCTACATTTTGTAACATTTATTACTACAATATGAAAACGTTTCTGTTTTAACAATGTGTTTACACAGATTACTGTAGAAGCGGAACACACATGAAATGCGTGTGTTCCAAATAGCGATCTATTATTTCCACTCTAAAACTCCAGCACTTCAGTCACTCCCAGATAATCAAACAAGGCATGAGCCGGGAAAACTTAGTGAACGTTCTGCGACGGTTGGGGATGGAATAGCCGGCTGCTTGCTGCTCGTCTTAATCGGCACATTTAGAAGACAAAAGAGAGGTGAGAACGGTTTTAAGGTGGGCCGGATCTATGAGTTTTTTCATAGACTCTGGTCATTCTAGTGTTAAATACACATCATCACGTGGGTTTTAGGAACTAAATATTCAGATTTTCACAATCGTTTTTTCCATTGAACGCTGTATGTCAAAGTTGAACATTTATATTGTTTTTGCCACGGTGCCATCTTTATTTTCGTAATTTGCATGAGACAATCGCATTCTGCTGTCTCCTTAGTAACTTAACCCACAGTTCCCCCGGGTGGTGCGACCCCTCTGACATCGGGGAGATGACAGTGTAAAACTCAATTTGGGCATCTTTAGGGTGTCCGAGTTTGAGGATAAATAATTACCTTTGTGTCTTTCTTTCAGACCACTTCTTGACTTTTGACCACCATGTCTTTGAAGTTTATGCTCCAGTTTGTAATTTAGGCCAGGGGTCCCCAACTCCGGTCCTGGAGGGCCGCAGAGGCTGCAGGTTATCATTCTGACCCTTTTCTTAATGAGTGACCTGTTTTTGCTGCTAATTAACTTCTTTTGAAATAATTTTAATTAACGAAAACCTGTAGCCACTGTAGTCATCCAGAGTTAGGGACCCCTGATTTAGGCTTTGTGAAAATGATCAAATCCTGATTCTCAGATTGATTTCTGACTCTGTGCATCTCCCTGCCATTTTCATACAAAAAGTACAAGGTGACTCCTCCACATGGTAACAGAAAATAAATCAAACATGACGTGAGACAAAATAAACTTTGTCCATTTGCATCAAATAAAAATTAACTCATGAAAAGGGAATCCTTCGGTGATAAAAATAAAACATAAAATGAACACAGTTATACCTACAGTATAACGAGGTGTTAATAGGACAGTCACATGGTGTGACTTCCGCAAACCGCACCCCTAGCAACAAAGTGTCGAGGCAATAAAGCTGCAAAATGTTGGCGCCCAAAGAAAACAAAATGGCAACTTTATAAGATGAAAACACAATGCTGACTAAATCCAGATTAGTTCAGAGAAAAGTTATGTAAGGGTGGCCGGGCAAACAGTCAAGTCGAGAAGTACCACCCTGGTCACCCCTCTAAACTACAATAAAGAAGACAGCTGATAACAAACAACAAATCAGGGCTGGCGGGCAGCACGGTGGCGCAGTTGTAGTGCTGCTGCCTCCCAGTTAGGAGACCCGGGTTCGCTTCCCGGGTCCTCCTTGCATGGAGTTTGCATGTTCTCCCCGTGTCTGCGTGGGCTGATTTTCAGTCAGTGCAGTGCCAAGATCGGCAACTGTGATCGGCACATCTGACAAAAAGTCGCGTGATATGATGTTGGCTTAAGTGTAACCCCAACAATAAAACTTCTCATCCCACCCCAACACTCTTATCGCTCCCACAGGTCATCAAACACAATTTCCCAAATCTCCAGCCTATTTTCCCAACCCTCCATTGGTCTCCTTCCGTCAACCACCTAACCCGACACAAATTGCTCGTCCACAGCTCACTTCACAGAAGACCATCAGGCATTTTGTGCTGCGACAGGAGCCGCCGTGTCACTTGCAAGTATGCCACCATCAATACCCTTCTATCTGGCCCATCTGGTAAACTCAATATTAAAGAGCAGACCTCTTGCCAATCTAAAAATCTTATTTACTGCATTTCTTGTAATGTCCAGCCATTTGCAGAGGTGGAACAGAGAGATGGCTAGCAGACCACTTTGGGGAGCACATTAACACCAAAGACCAGACAAAGCTTATCTGTTTTGTCTCAGTAGAGTTCTGTATCATTCTACTTTCTCCTTTTGTTCTCTTTATTGTGTAGACTTTATCAGAATACCTCAAATCTCACAGACGTACCACTGTTTAGAAGGCATTGTACTTTATAACTTCTCCCCACCTTCCCTTCTACATCTACAAGGAAATTCACTCGAAAGAAGCCCTGGATATTCTGTTGTAACTCCCATTAGGATGAAGCAATTTGAACCAAAAAAATATTTTCTATACCTTGACGTATGTGTAATCGATTGCATTACATGCGATACTGGAAGTGGTTTCCATTTTCCTCCAGACACACTTCAACGAGGTGCTTCATGTTCCTGAACATACCGGCAAGCGTCGTGGGGAGAATAGCAGCAATTTCACGTTGGATGTTTTCCTTCAAATCTTCCACAGTGTTCACTTTTCCTTTGAGCAGACCCCAAAGGAAGAAGCCTGGCGGTGTCAGATCCGGTGACTGTGGTGGCCAAAGCCCCTTTGAAATGACCCTGTTGCCGAAGAAGGACTCCATTTCTTCCAGGCTCCTTGCTGATGTGTGACACATTGCTCCATCTTGCTGGAAGTAACCTTCTGTTAACTTACGATCATCCAGTTGATTCTGACATCCCTTAAATGAATTGGTGACCCATGAAGACGAGCTGCTCAATACTGTACACCACCATTCTGATGAGAAGTCGAGTGACTGAGTGAAGGGGTCCAGGTGGTAGGCACCCAGAAGTTGCAAACGGAGGCGTCTCTCCGGCGCCTACCTCATCGCTCTGACGCAGGGACATCCCGGCTTGTTCGAAGCTCCATATACCGAGGAGCACATTGCACTTTGTTGTTTCGTTCAGATTGCTTTGTCCTAGCGAGAGTTGTTACAGAATATCCAGGGCCTCTTTCGAGTGAAGCTCCTTGTATAACTTCAGGCAATTACTCAGAGTAAAAGACAAGCAGGAGTTAAGTTACAACTTTAAATAATGTAATATTGATAATATTTGTAAAACAATAATACATTTGATTATCGACAACCATACAACCTGATAAATGCTGATGTGTAGTTTCAGGAGGCACACACACTTGTTAGTTATGTCATCATTTCTGGTCAGCTTTCTTCAGGACAGGCCGCATGCCTGTCTCAATATGGCTGCCGAGTTGTGCTTCTCAGTGTGGTCTTCTTTCCAGCCCACGGTATGTGAGCGAGATGCTTCTTCACGGTGATGGTGTAAGAGACAGAGATAGTGAGGGGTAAAGCAAGCAAATGTATACAGTCTCGGTCCAAATCCTACAGCCAATAGGGCGTCGTGGTACAGAATGGTTCTGATTCAAAATCAAACGGCCAACTTTAGACCAATAGAATTCTGCTACACCATGTCCCCCCAGTTACTGGCTTCTTTTCACACCTGCCTCCAAAAACCATTTGTTGAGTGAAGCTTCCCAGCCAGGTAGTTTGGCCTTCCTGTCCTGCAGAGAATCTCAAATTGGTTTTAGGCACTTTACCCCAAACCCTGTCATAAAAGTCACTTCCTGACTCTAATCTTGGATTAGACATGAAAGCATATCAATAGAACACTGATATTACATTTGCTTTGTCTGACTTACAATTAAAGACGTGCAAAATATTTATCAATTTACATACTATCACACACGTGCGAGTAGGAGGAAGCTGAGTGGACCAAGTGAAGGTATTTACCGACCAGGACAGGGGGTGGCAGGGTGCACTAAACCTACTACTGTTATCTCTGTTATCATCAGCAACGTCACTTCACCACGAATGATGTCACTTCCATTTCCGGCACCACGAAAGATGTCACTTCTGGTTCTGGCACCATGAAAGACACCACTTCCGGTTCCGGGCACAGATGATGTCACTTCTGGTTTTGGCCTTCAAAGCCGCCATCATATCACTGCTTCAGCCGTTCAGTCTGGAATTCAACCAATGCACATCAGTGCCCATCTCAAAACCCCTTTTGCAGCCAGGGACGGGTGGCTGCCCCAAACCTTTCCAGTGTGTTGAGACTTATTCTTTTACAATACAAAATGTCACACTGCAATACTAACCCCCTCCATGGGGGCCACACTGACGTCTCTTGCTTGTGTTCTTCCACAGGGCTTCAAAGACAACCAGAAGAACAAAAGCTTCTTCTCAGCCTGGTGGGATAACCGACTTCTCCAGGTCTAAATGGTGGACTAACCTTTTAAACCTCCCTCTTCATCTTCTCTAATGGCAGCTTTTGCTCACCTCCTCTCACCTTTTCAGTCTCGTTTTGTTCACCCCTTGCCCTTCTGTATACGTGACCTGCTCTTTCCTTTCTTCAGTTGCACACCCGGGGTCATATTTATAAAAATTTGGCGTATGCACAAAAGAGGCTTGAAATGTTTCTATGCAACTTTCCATTTAAAGTTTTCTAGAAGAACACCTGACTGGAGAAGGTGCACCTATTTATGACAACTCTGACCCCAGCGAACACAACATTTCAGACAGCGTCGATGAAGAAGGGAAAGGCAGCTAAATGTCGACTCACACATTGGAACAACATTAGAAGAACAATCCAGGCGAGAACAGGCCATTCAGCCCACCAAAGCTCGCCTGTCCTGTCCACTTAATTCATGTAAAATAATATCAAGTTGAGTTTTAAGGGTCCCTCAAGTCCTCCTGTCCACCACACTACTTGATCGCTTATTCCAAGTGTCTATCATTCTCTGTGGGAAGAAAAACCTCCTAACGTTTGTGTGAAATTCACCCTTCACAAGTTTCCAACTGTGTCCCCCGTGTTCTTGATGAACTCATTTTAAAGTCACCATCTCAATCCACTGGACTAATTCCCTTCATAATTTTAAACACTTCACTCAGGTCTCCTCTTCATCTTTTTTAAAGGCTCAGCTCTTTTAAGTTTTCCTCATAACTCATCCCCTGTAGCCCTGAATCAGCCCAGTCGCTCTTCTCTAGAGCTGCTATGTCTTTATGGAGACCAAAACTGCACCCATGTCTCCAGATGAGGCCTCACCAGTGTGTTATAAAGCTTGAGCAGAACCTCCTGGGACTTGTACTCCACACATCAAGGCGCTATATTACCTGACATTCTGTTAGCCTTCGACTTTTGAACACTGTCTGGCAGTTGAGAGTGTCAAGTCCAGTACGACTCCTAAATCCTTCTCATAAGGTGGACTTTCGATTTTTGGAAATCCCATTGTGGATTCTGAACTCACATTTTGACTTCCTACGTGTCGTACTTTACATTTTCTGACATTCAATTTCATCCCCTGTAGCCCTGAATCAGCCTCGTCGCTCTTCTCTGGTCCTTCTCTAGTGCTGCTATGTCTTTATGGAGACCCAAACTGCACCCAGAACTCCAGGTGAAGCCTCACCAGTGTGTTATAAAGCTTGAGCAGAACTTCCTGGGACTTGTACTCCACACATCAAGGCGCTATATAACCTGACATTCTGTTAGCCTTCTTAATGGCTTCTGAGCACTGTCTGGAAGTTGACGGTTTTTTGAAGATGGGTCAATGGTCAGTGCACTGTAGCAGACCTCTAAGTGCATCTCAGAGAGACCATCGATTCTTGGTCACATGTCTTATCAATGCTCTTTTCCCATGATTACTCAGACAGCCAGTGTGGAAAGGTGAGGTCCGCAGCTCATTGCCTTTTAAATTAAATAATCGTAGCTTAAGGAGGAGCGGCGTGGTGGTGTGGCTGGATCGGTTCCCGGGTGCAATGCGGCATGGTTGTTTCCTCACTTAAGTGCATGGGTGAGGAATCATCCATGTCTATAATTGATGCCAGGAGCTGCTAATCGCCACACCTGTGCCATGTCCCCACATATAACATGAGAAGCATGGAAAAAAAAAAGAGGAAAAGAAAGAGAAAGAAAAGGGAACAGAGGTAGAAAGATGACTGAAGAGCAGTCTCGGGAGGATGATCTGGCCACCTAGAAGCAAGAACAGGGGCCTCGCGAAGGAGCGTAGGCTGTGGCACTCTAGGGGCTGGTTGGCCCCACTAAACAATGGTGTGGAGTGGGGCGAGCATGGCAGATGACCTCCCCAGGGATCCGAGGTATGGCAGTGGGTGCGTAAAGGATGATGGGAGGAGTGCCCACCTCAGATGGTGTGGCTACGCTGTGAGGGGGAAGCCAAGACGGAGGGATGAAGTTTGTGTCTACTGAGTTATGGGAGACGAAGAAGGAGGTGGGCTGGGATCTGAAGGAGCTAGTGACTGTATTTTTATCCTCTGCTTTTAATGCATTTATTTATTGTGTTTTTATTCCCCACTATCCACTTGTTTTTATGGATCATTTATTTATGGACGTTTTTGAGGCACTGCACTGCGGACACCGATTTTGGTTTTCTTTTGATTCTTTTTAATAAAAGCAAGGGACACTTTTTACACCATCCACTTTCTCCATGTGTGATTTGTCCCCACCTGTTAGCTCATTCGGTCATAACTATCGACGGTGTTGGGTTCGAGATGTGAAGACGGAGCTTGGAGAGGACCCGCACTGTTACGGCCAGCTCTCAGAAGATGAGTGGTTCTTCCATTTCAGAGTTATGGAGGCCACTGTGCTCTTTGGGGACCTTCAGTGCTGCAGCCTTCTCGAGATCTGAGCCTCGACACAATCCCACCTCTAAGCTCTGTAGGCAGCTCCTTTCAACCCCATGGCTTGGTTGTTGGACCCCCATGTGGACCTTCTACAGATATGTGTGTGTGTGTATGTGTGTGTCTTTCCTAATCAGTCCAGTTAACTGAATTGACCACAGATAGACTCCAAAGAAGGTGGAGAAACATCTCAACGAGGATCAACAGAACGGGATGCCATATTTAAAATTTGGAAAAATTCCTCAACTTCTCTTTTTGCTTTGTCATTCTGGGGTATTGAGTGTTGCTTCATGAGGAAAAAATAAAAGAATTTCAATGATTTTGGCAACAGAAGAAAATGTGACCAAAGTATAGTCTGAAGTCTTTGTGAAGGCGCTGTATTGAGGGTGAATGTTCATTTTCCAGCAGAGTGAGGACCCCAAGCACACAGTTTGAGAAAGACAAGGAAAGCCCCCGCTAAAAATCAAGATGATCCAAAAACTACTGACAGCATGACATCTGGCAGAGTTGGAATCCATTTCTGTTGTTATGGCTCTGGTATGAATTGCATACTCAAGGGTCTTTATGTTGAGCCGGCTGAGGTGCCGGACCACCCCAGTGTTCCTGTAGAGCCAGCAGCCCTTGTCTGGTGGGCCCCAAGTTGATCTTCTGTCCTTTGCTCTTTGATTTTGCATTTGTTCTCCAGTTTCCTGGCCTTCTGACCCGCCTTTTGCTTCGGGGTAACGTTTTTGGATTTTAGATTGGATTTGTTCAATTTCAGGCAAAACCTTTTGTTCTCTTTACACTTGCCCATGTTCTCCTTTTCTGAATTCTAAACAAATCTTCAAATATAAAAGAGTTTTCGTTTTCTGGGATGGATATTTTAAAAAAAAAAAAAATATATTTATGACTTTTCTGTTCTCCCTGTGCCCCACTATTGGGCCTGTGAGGACCGTTAGCCTGCATCTTAAGTTTGGGGCCAGGCTGCTTTGGGGCGGTGAGGCCTACAGTGGGAGTTCACTTTGATGGCCTTTCACTCTTTGTGAGCAGTCAGAATCGTCACCCTTGTGAGCAAGTGGGCTACCTGTCAGCCTGGAATTTCAGAAGCAAGACACTCGTTTTCATTTTATATGTTAATGGTGTTAGTAATTGGCAAGCAAGCTATGGTGAATTGACCCTGTGTTTGGTCCTACGGCGACTTGATGTTGATGACGATCACCTAAACACTCGTCTCTTGTCGGCATTAAAATGAAACGCAATGGAAATGCTGAAATCTTTTTAGCTATGCAAACGAGCAGCTTCAAAACACGAGGTGGGCGGGTGGGCTTAAATCGGAACGACAGATCTGCGTAAACTTATTTGAATTTGGGAGGGTTTGCCAGAGGCCCAACGTATTTCAGCATTTGTATTTTTTTTTGTATTAAAACACGATGACTCTCCTTCATTTATTTATTTATTTATTTTTTTCTTTGCTCATCAGTCAGGTTATGAAAGAAAATTGAGGCAAGTATGTCAGGAGCCGGAATTCATTCACACCTTTGCTTGCAGTACAGATGGCGGCGCAGGCTGCTGGCTCATCATGCTCCTGGATTCGGTAAAGTCTGGCCTGACCCCAAGTGAAGTGCGATCCACACAATGACGCCACGTGTCCATCAGAGCTCACAGGGGGCCGTGCTGCACATCACCATGCGACGGAGGAAGAGGGAACGTGGCAGGACCTTGAGAGGTAAGAAAGGACACGGAAGAGCGCAAAGGAGTGGGAAATATGACAACGCCTGGCGTGTGACGCCCATAAGAGAACAAGGCCAACAACTGCCATGAAAACGCACGCCTCTCTCATTATCCGGGGACCATATTGCTTGCCGCATTCATTTTCCCCCCAAATCACACAACAGACCCTTAAAGCATAAAAAAATAAAAACAGATTCAAAAAGAAACAGTTTGGTCTCCATCAAGAAATAAATTAAAATAAAAGTGAAAAGGAAACACAGTATGGTGACAAACAAGAGCTCAGCAGAGCTAAGAAGAAAGAGAAGATAGATAGATAGATAGATAGATAGATAGATAGATAGATAGATAGATAGATAGATAGATAGATAGATAGATAGATAGATAGATAGATAGATAGATAGATAGATAGATAGATAGATAGATAGATAGATAGATAGATACTTTATTAATCCCAATGGGAAATTCACTTTCTCCAGCAGCAGCATACTGATACAATAAATAATATTACATTAAAGAATGATAATAATGCAGGTGAAAAAACAGACAATAACTTTGTATAATGTTAAATGTTAACTTTTACACCCCTGGGTGGAATTGAAGAGTCGCATAGTTTGGGGGAGGAACGATCTCCTCAGACTGTCAGTGGAGCAGGATGGTGACAGCAGTCTGTCGCTGAAGCTGCTCTTCTGTCTGGAGATGATCCTGTTCAGTGGATGCAGTGGATTCTCCATAATTGATAGGAGCCTACTGAGTGCCCGTCGCTCTGCCACAGATGTTAAACTGTCCAGCTCCATGCTAACAATAGAGCCTGCCTTCCTCACCAGTTTGTCCAGGCGTGAGGTGTCCTTCTTCTTTATGCTGCCTCCCTAGCACACCACCGCGTAGAAGAGGGTGCTCGCCACAACTGTCTGATAGAACATCTGCAGCATCTTATTGTAGATGTTGAAGGACGCCAGCCTTCTAAGGAAGTATAGTCGGCTCTGTCCTTTCTTACACAGACCATCAGTATTGGCAGTCCAGTCTAATTTATCATCCAGCTGCACTCCCAGATATTTACAGGTCTGCACCATCTGCACACAGTCACCTCTGATGATCACAGGGTCCATGAGGGCTCTGGGCCTCCTAAAATCCACCACCAGCTCCTTGGTTTTGCTGGTGTTCAGTTGTAGGTGGTTTGAGTCGCACCATTTAACAAAGTCCTTAACTAGGTCCCTATACTCCTCCTCCAGCCCATTCCTGATGCAGCCCACGATAGCAGTGTCGTCAGTGAACTTTTGCACGTGGCAGGACTCCGAGTTGTATTGGAAGTCCGATGCATATAGGCTGAACAGGACGGTGCTGTCAACATTGCTGTGTCACAATTCCAGGGGGGCTCAGTTCAAAGTCAGGGTCTGCTCAGGCTCTCTCAGTTGATAGCTTCAAAGCGAACTTTATTGTCATCTCAACCACATACAAGTACTCAGATAGACGAAACTGCAAAGCTCAGGGTCCACAGTGTAACAATATGAAGTGCAAATAATAAGTTAAAAATAAATTAAAAATAGAATTAAAATTAAAATCTAAAATTAAACACTAACAAGACAAGACATTGTGCAAAGACAAGACAAAGAAGTAGCAGCGATATTGACGTGTAGTAAGCAATATGAACATTGATGCAATGTATGGCATTATGCAATCTAGATAAATATAGTCAATAAATATGTAAGGTATTAAATAAATATATATTTAGGGTCAGAGTGGTGGCTCTGAGGCTAAGGATCTGTGCTGGTATCCAGAAGGTTGCCAGTTCAAATCCCCGTCACTGCCTAAAGAGATCCTACTCTGCTGGGCCCTTGAGCAAGACCCTTAACCTGTAATTGCTCCAGGGGCGCTGTGAACCTAAGGGGTATGCGAAAACTAACAAATTCGTAATACAAGAAATTAGATAAGGCAAAATAAAGAACAAAAAAAATAATAATAGATATAGATAATACAGAAATGATCAGTGTATGATAATAGTTGTTGAAGACGTGTAAACAATAACAGGTCAGAATATTTCAGATATCAAGAGTGTCAGATCCTTAAAGGTCAGTATGACATTTTCAGTTCTTCTCTACCTGCACACTCGTCTTTACAGGACAGTGGCTCACATGTATAAAAGTTCTGTTTTTAGCGGTGGTTGAGGTCGTGTGGAAGATCCCAGGGGGCAGCCTGGTGTTAAGGAGTCTGACAGCTTGGGGGTAAAAACTCTCCTGCAGCCTGGCAGATCTGGCTCTGATGCTGCAGTATCTTCTCTTGGATGGCAGAAGTGTGAAAAGTCCATGTGAGGGGTGTAAGGGGGTCCTGCACAGGCCTTGCGGACACTGCGTTTGTAAAATATGTCCTGTAGTGAAGGGAGAGGCACCCCAATAATGTTCTCTGCTGTCTTCACTATCCTTTGTGGTCAGATATATTGCAGTTGCCGTACCAGACCGTGATGCAGCTGGTCAGAACACTCTCAATGGTGCCTTTGTAGAACATGGTGAGGATGGAAGGGAGAAGACCTGCTCGCTTCAGCCGCCTCAGGAAGTGTAGTCTCTGCTGGGCTTTCTTGATTAGTGATGAGGTGTTATGCGTCCACGTAAGTTCATCAGTTATGTGTACACCGAGGAACTTAACAGTCTCCACATCTGAACTGTTGATGCTGAGTGGGATGTGGGCAGGATGTGATTTTTTGAAGTCCACAGTTATCTTTTTTGTCTTGTCGACATTGAGAGATAGATTGTTGTCTTCACACCATGCAGACAGCTGTTCCACCTCATCTCTGTATGCTGTTTTATCATCCCTGCTTATCAGTCCCATCACCGTCGTATCATCCACAAACTAAGATGATGTGGTTGTTTCAGTCGTGAGTCAGCAGTGTGAAGAGCAGTGGACTAAGCACACAGC
This sequence comes from Erpetoichthys calabaricus, assembly GCF_900747795.2. Lineage (NCBI taxonomy): Eukaryota > Metazoa > Chordata > Cladistia > Polypteriformes > Polypteridae > Erpetoichthys > Erpetoichthys calabaricus. The sequence continues at coordinate 3,748,106 of NC_041399.2, forward strand.
CCTGTGGTGCTCCAGTGCTCAGTGTGATGTTGCTGGAGGTGTTGCAGCCCATCCAAACTGCCTGGGGCCTCTCTGTCAAGAAGTCCAGGAGCCAATTGCAGAGGGTGGTGTTCAGGCCCAATCTGCTCAGTTTTACAACCAGCTTTGGAGGGATGATTGTGTTGAAGGCAGAGCTAAAGTCTATGAATAGCATCCTGACACACGTGTCTTTTTTATCCAGATGTGTCAGGGAGAGGTGAAGGGCACAGCATATGGCATCTTCAGTTGATCTGTTTGAGCAGTATGCCAACTGAAGAGGTGTCAAGAAAGGCAGGGAGATTTGTCTTTATGTGTGACATGACTAAGCTTTTTGGAGATGGAATAATGGCTGCTGCCATGGCCATCTTAACAGCATTATAGGCCCCCGGGCAAAGCAGTACACTGGGACCCCTACCTACACAACCACTCAGTAAGCCACAACATACAGAGATTAGCATGGGGCCCCTGGACAACTGCCCAGCGTGCCTATGTGTTAAGATGACCCTGGGTGGTGCCCTGTAGTAGACCTCTGAGTGAACATTGGGCTCTTGGTTCTTTATTATGGACGAATTAGTCTAGTGCAGTGATTCCCAACCGGTGGTTTGCGAACGCCTGCTTTATAAAAGGGGTTCGCGAAAAAAATAAATCCCAACGTAAAAAATATAAAGAAATATTAAATGTAGGAAAATATATTCACAGTACTATTAATAATACAGTAATAAAAATGGGTGAACAAATCAGTTAAATGTCAAATTCATGAGTATTACCTCAGTCACTTACGTATTGCGATGGAAGATTCCATAAAATTGTCGAGTCGCAACAGGTAACAATCTATAACGCAATGAGACGCTACGCTACTGGCGATGCGTGTATATTCTCGTATGATTCCGGAAACTTCCAATTCAGCAAACCGAGAACCCCGAATACGCTCGAAAGAATGAGAATAACGTCTGCTGATATAACAACACTGTGATCAGACAAGGGAGAGTAGAGTCGAATTAAATCATACGACACACTTAAGAACCACGAGTGATTTTAATAAGATAAATTGGTAGTGCATAGTGTGTGTAAATAAATTACGATAAAGACTTTTTACTTAAACGTGCGCAAGTCGAACGTGAAAGTAAATAATTATTACTCCATATTATTATTATGGATCGATGGTTAAAAATGGGTAGTTTTATCAAGTCTGACAAAAAGTTGGACGAGCAATCAATTGTTTCTTCTTCTACTTCAGTTCCTGATTTGGTACGAACACCGGGTGACGATATTGAAAGTTGTAGTGAGCTACCGTCTCTCCAGACTGAAAGCAAGGAAATAATTGGCGAACATAGTAAGACAAAAGAGAAGAAATGAAAATATGACAGCGACTATTTACGAATGGGTTTTATTTTTCCGGGGATTAGTCAGAACCTAAACCACTTTGTGTAATTTGTATTGAAGTCCTGGTCAAGAGCAGTTTAAAACCATCACTTCTTCGTAGACACACTGAAACAAAACATCCAACGTACAAGGATAAACCTGTAGTGTATCGTAATGACTACACAGGGGGTTCACCGATTTATTCCGGTTTTTTGAAGGGGTTCAAAAGGAGAAAAAGGTTGAGAATCGCTGGTCTAGTGGATCGAGATGGGAACTTTAAAATGAGTTCAGCACACTTTCTCTTAATTTTTACTTACATGTGTTTGTTTAGCAGATGCTTTTATCCAAAGCAACTTACAAAAGAGGTCAACGTCATTGAGTAAACAACAGTCTGTTGGACTGTTTGGGGACAAATGTGACAGGACAAGGGGACAAAATTGATTAAGTGAAGAGGTCAGGACAAAATACAAGCAAGTTACACGTCACAGATAACAGAACTTAACAGCTAACATCAGTCGATAGAAATCCCCCAACAAAGTTCTTCAAACGCTTCGTAAACACAATTGTCATCTCTCAGCCAGGGTTCAAATTCTTGAATTATGTCTGTTTTGCTCATTCTTGATTCTTTCCTTTAAGTTCATGTTCTTTTGATTGACTTTGTGCATTATTATGTTGGCTTTGTATCTGGGCTACCTGTGGTTTGTGGGTGGTCCCCCAGGAGGCGGGGCCACCGGCCATTCATTTCCAGGAACTGCCCTTCACCTTATAAATCCACAGTTCCTGGTGGTTTATGTCTGTGTGTTCTTCTGCTTTTGTAGGATTTGTGATTCTTTGGCTTTTTGACCTTTGCTTTGTTTTTTAGACCATTCTTGGAATTTCTGTATTGGGTTTGACATTGGATTGCCTTCTTCTCACAGGCAATTCCACTTCTCTTCCTGCTCCACGAAGCCTTATTATGATTGGGGTATGTTTTTTTTTTGTGTCAAGAATACATCTTTTACTTTATAAGATTTGATGCTTGTCCTTATTCTGGGTTTGATGGTGATATTCCTCCTCTAGTAGGGCATTATTGGAAGTGCTTGGACATACATGATTTGGAACTCTTTACTGCTTGGGGCTCCTAGTTCACAATGCATTGACGGAGTCGGGATTCCAAATGGAAGTGGGCAACTCATTCCACAAGCTAAGAATGTAAAGAGTCTGGATTGAGGTGGCATTACCAGACTCTGTTCATCAGCAGAGCCGAGTGATCGAGAAGAAGCTGAGGAACTCACAAGTGATCAGAAGAGCTCAGTGCAAAAATACAAGTGAGTTTTACTTCCTAGACAGCAATGCCTAACTGATAATATCACACAGGAATTCACCAAAAAGGGGGGTCTCCAAGCGCTTCGTCTCAGCAAGGGTTCAAATTTTTGTGTTACGTCTTGTGACGGGCAGCCAGGGACAGACCCAGGCCGGGACACCAACAAAGTGGAAGGACTGGGGGAAAACAGCATCGATGAGGCAATACTTGGAACAGTAGAGGGCAGTCCTCCTGGCAGCTGTGGCACCACAGAATCCCACAGGGCATGCTGGGAGCTGGAGATTGGTACAGGGGGCCACCAGGGGGAGTTGCAGAGTCCTATAGTGGACTTCCACCACACCAGGTAATACTGATGAACCACATGGAACACACCCAGGATCTGAATAAAAGGAGCTGCCTCCCTCCATTCGGGGAACCAGAGTTGGGTGGAGGTGGACGAAGCTTGCCTGAGAGGGAGTGGAGGCGGAAGGATAGAACGAGAGAGGAAGAGACAAGAAGTAAAGGAATGAGACTTGTATTGTACTGTGGTACGTGGTGCTGTGCTCTGGGGAGACAGAAAATGCTCCCCAGGTGTAAATGAACCGACTAGAACTTGTGCCTGCACATCTGTGTCGGTTTGGGTGGCGTACACATTAAATTCATGTTACTTTTGTTGATTACGGTCAGGTGCACAAGTATTTGGACAGTGACACCATTTTCATAATTTTGTCTCTGTACGCCACCACAATGGATTCGAAAACAAAGTAATCAAGATGTGATTGAAGTGTAGACTCTTTAGCATTAATTCAAAGAGTTTAACAGAAATATTATATGAACGTTTAAGGAATGGCAGCCATTTTTCTGAACAGCCCCCCTCATTTTCAGGAGCTCAAAAGTATTTGGACATCTGACTGTCAGTGTGTTCCATAGCCAGGTGGCAGCAGGTCCCTCATTATCTCATTAATTATTAAGCCTGTAGAAGGTCTGCAGTTGATTCCAAGTGTGGGATTTGCATTTGGGAGTTGTCACTGTGAATTCTCAATATGAGGTCCAAAGAGCTGTCCATACAGTAAAGATAACAGGCCATCATTACCCTTTAGAGAAACAGCAGAAACACCAGGAGTGGTCAAATCAACCGTTTGGTACATTAGAAGCAACACCAGAAGGTCTGGAAAACCACAGAAGACAACCAACTCACAACATTTAGACAAACCAGGACCACTCTCTGGGGGGCAGACTTGTTTCTGACAAAGTCTACAATCAAGAGAAGTCCATGAAAGTAAAGACAGAGGGTTTACCACAAGGTGCAGACCACTGGTGAACCTCAAGCACAGGAAGGACAGATTAGACTTAACCTGAAAGAATTAAAAGAAAAAACAGTCCAGTTTGGAACAATTTTCTGTGGACAAAGGAAATTAAGATCAATATGTACAGAATGATGGATAGAGAAGAGTATGGAGGAGAGAAGAAACAGCTCCTGATCTGATGAGCAGCACATCATCTGTCAAACATGGTGGAGGCCGCGTTATGGCCTAACCATGCATGGCTGACAATGGAAGTCACTCACTGGTGTTTATTGACGATGTGACTGCTGGCTGAAGTCACAGGATGAATTCTGAAGTGTAGCGGGCGCTATACCGTCTGCTGAGAGTCAAACAAACGCTGTACAACTGACAGGACGACACTTCACAGTACAGATGGACAATGAGCCGAAACACACTGGGACAGCAAAACAAGGGCTTTACAAGGCAAAGTAGTGGAATATTCGATAAAATGGCAGAGTCAGTCAACTGACCTCAACTCATCTGGATGTGCAGTTCACTCACAGAAGACCAAACGGATGGCAGAAAGTCCAACGAACGCGCAGCACCCGAAGACAGCGGCAGTAAAAGCCTGGCAGAGCATCACTGATGGGTGGAAACGCAGCACTTGGAGACGGTCGTGGGCTCAGACTTCAGGCAGTCATTGACTGTGAAGGACTTTCAACCAAATATTGAATATGATCGTCATATTTAGGATTAGGTTAGTTTGTCCATATACTTTTGAGACCCTGGAAATAGGGGGACCATGTATAAAAATTGCTTTCAGTACTAAACAGTTCATACAATATTTTTGTTATACCCCCTAAAATAAAGCTGAAGCCTACACTTAAATCACATAATGATTTCTTCATTTGAAATGTATTGTGGTGGCGTACAGAGCCAACATTATGAAAATTGTGTCACTATCCAAATACTTATGGACCTGACTGTACGTGCTTTATTCTTCATTTCAGTTCATGTACATACGCTGCTTGTGTTATATTTGATGTGCTTTGTGGGTGGTCCCCCAAGAGGCAGGGCCACTAACCAATCACTGCCAGGAGCTTCCTTCCTCCCTATAAATCCACAGGGTCTCCCACAGTTCCAGGTGGTTTGTTGTGAATACCCTCTGGAGTTGGCGAGTCTACTTGCGTCTTTTGATTTATTAAGATTTCTCAATTTCCAACCTGCTCTGCTCCGTTTTTGACATTCCTCTGGATTTTTGTACTGGGCCATTTGGATTGCTCTTTGTATTCTAAGAAGCTTGCCTTTGTTTAATAGTATTTTTGTGGAAATAAACCTTTTTATTTTATAAATGGTGATGCGTGAGTCAATGTCTTGCACCCCAAAGATGAGGCAGAGCCTCAGTACTTTAGCAAAACCAACTTCATTCCACTCAAAACAGGAACAGCAGGATTATTTACTGCAGAGGGATCTACCATTCTACTACACCCAGACACAGCGATCACGCAGGATCGGGGGACAGGTCAGTGGCCAAGTTATAATATTCCCTGCACCACCAATTGGGTGACTGGCACTGTGTGTGTGGCAGTGCTCAGTTTATAGTTGTTTCCGTGGCACAGTGAATCTGCGGTTGCCTTGGCGATGGACAAGCAACCCTGAACAGATGTGGCAGTTGCGCTTCTGCGTGCCACCCCATTGGGGAGGGTCACAAAAGAGGCAAATGTGCTTCTGTGTGTTGTCCTGTTAGGGAGGGTCTTAAAAGAGTTCAGAAGTCTTACAAAACATATGTGTCTGTCTTTGGTACTAGAGAGTTTGGATGGTTTTCCCCTCTAGTGGTGATTTCTGGAAGTGCTTTTTGGAGCTTACATGCTTTTGGACTCCTAAGTCACAACACTTCTTCCTCCTTCGGCTGGTGCCGTTAGGGGTTGCCACAGTGGATCATCTTCTTCCATATCTTTCTGTCCTCTGCATCTTGTTCTGTCACACCCATCACCTGCATGTCCTCTTTCACTACACCCATAAACCTTCTCTTAGGTCTTCCTCTTTTCCTCTTGCCTGGCACCTCTATCCTTAGCATCCTTCTCCCAATATACTCAGCATCTCTCCTCTGCACATGTCCAAACCAACACAATCTCGCCTCTCTGACTTTGTCTCCCAACTGTCCAACCTGAGCTGACCCTCTAATGTCCTCATTTCTAATCCTGTCCATCCTCGTCACACCCGATGCAAATCTTAGCATCTTTAACTCTGCCACCTCCAGCTCTGTCTCCTGCTTTATGGTCAGTGCCACCGTCTCCAACCCATATAACATAGCTGGTCTCACTACCGTCCTGTAGACCATCAATTTCACTCTTGCTGATACCCGTCTGTCACAAATTATTCCTGAACACTCTTCTCCACCCACTCCACCCTGCCTGCACTCTCTTCTTCACTTCTCTTCTACACTCCCCATTACTCTGTACTGTTGATCCCAAGTATTTAAACTCATCCACCTTCGCCAACTCTACTCCCTGCATCCTCACCATTCCACTGACCTCCCTCTCATTCACACACGTGTTCTGTCTTGGTGGTCCTACTGACCTTCATTCCTCTCCTCTCTAAAGCATATCTGCACCTCTCCAGGGTCTCCTCAGCCTGCTCCCTACTATTGCTACAGATCACAATGTCATCAGCAAACATCATAGTCCACGGGGATTCTTGTCTAATCTCATCTGTCAACCTGTCCATCACCATTGCAAATAAGAAAGGGCTCAGAGCCGATTCCTGATGTAATCCCACCTCCGTCACTCCTACCGCAGACCTCACCAGGGTCACACTTCTCTCATACATATCCTGTACTAATGTAACGTACTTCTCTGCCACTCCTGACTTCCTCATACAATACCACAGCTCCTCTCAGTCACCCTGTCATATGCTTTCTCCAGGTCCACAAAGATGCAATGCAACTCCTTCTGGCCTTCTCTAAACTTCTCCATCAACATCCTCAGAGCAAACATCACATCTGTGGTGCTCTTTTTTGGCATGAAACCATCCTGCTGCTCACTAATCATCACCTCACTTCTTAACTGAGCTTCCACTACTCTTTCCCATAACTTCATGTTGTGGCTCATCAATTTTATCCCCCTGTAGTTACTGCAGTCCTGTACATCCCCCTTATTCTTAAATATCAGCACCAGTACACTTCTTCTCCACTCCTCAGGCATCTTCTTACTTTCCAAGATTCCATTAAACAATCTGGTTAAAAACTCCACTGCCATCTCTCCTAAACACCTCCATGCTTCCATAGTTATGTCATCTGCACCAACGGCCTTTCCATTCTTCATCCTCTTCATCGCTGTCCTTACTTCCTCCTTGCTAATCCGTTGCACTTCCTGATTCATTATCTCCACATCATCCAACCTCTTCTCTCTCTCGTTCTCTTCATTCATCAGCCTTTCCAAATACTCTTTCCATCTGCTCAACACACTCTCTTCACTTGTGAGTACGTTTCCATCTTTATCACCCTGACCTGTTGCTCATCTTTCCCAGCTCGGCCCCCCTCTCTGTAGCCCACTGGTCCTTTTCTCCCTCCTTAGTGTCCAACCTCTCATACAACTCATCATACGCCTTTTCTTTAGCCTTCGTCACCTCTCTCTTCACCTTGCGCCTTATCTCCTTGTGTCTACTTTCTCCATCTCTCTGACTATCCCACTTCTTCTTTGTCATCCTCTTTCTCTGTATACTCTCCTGTATTTCCTCATTCTACCACCAGGTTTCCTTTTCCTCCTTCCTCTTTCCAGATGTCACTCCAAGCACAACACTACATAATAAAAAGTATAAATTGGGGAAACCAAGGTCACCATAGGACCCTATATGGCAAAACACCGGTCTTGCGTCATTCTGTTTGGTTTACAGCTCTTCACTGGTGATGATCAATTTTGTGCCCTTATCCTGTCACACTTGTTCCAAAACGGTTGAGGTTTACTCGATTTGTGGGTAAAAGCGTCTGCTGAGTGAGCAAATGTACAGTAAATGTCAAAAGAGTCCGAGGCCCTCTTACATAAGCCCGGCAGTTGATCCTTCTAGTCGATCACCCTGAACAAAACTGTCTCTTAAGCTCTCAGCTTTTCTTTTCAAAGGTTCTGAGAGCTTCTAAGAATCAGGATTTCTGGTGTGAAATAAATAAAAATGAAGTCAATGCCAAATGTTGTCCCAGAACAGCAGATTTTCAATTAAATATGATTTCAGTCGATATTCAGAGTTTGCCGGCTTTATCAATAATGAAGGGAGTAGCCACTGCATTTGCAATTCCTTAACACTAAATGACCTTCTACTGTTTTGTGGATGGGAATTAAGTACAAGAAAAACAAAATCAGCAAATAAATGCTTCATAATAGAGAACTAAAATATATTTGTTTAATTCTTCTGATCAAGAAACAGAGGCATATGGGGGAACCACACAAGCACTAAAGCAGGGGTTCTCAAACTCGGGACCCCCTGTGGCTGCAGGTTTTTGTACCAACAAGCCTCTGTTTTTAATTGGACTCCTGGGCTAATTAACTGAGCTGTTATTTCCCAGATTCCCTGTTTTGGGAACAATATAGAAATTAGAAATCTAAGTCAAAAAATATTAAAATGTACTAAACAGTTATATAGGAATAATGTATTTTTTTCTTTTTTAAACAGTTTTTTCATTTTGATTTTCATTCTGCTTTTCTAAGTATTCTAATTGTTTAATTAATCCATTATTTACTAATTTGTTGGTCTGACACTAAAGTAGTTGCAGCCTTTCATGATTCAGTGCTGTTTGCCTGGGGGTCTGCTCTGATCATTTTTAATTGTCATTATTAGGATACCATGAAGGGAACAAACTGCACAGTGAAAGGACAAAATATAATGAAAAGAGAGTTAAGCATTTAAACACATAGCAAAAACAGAATATTTCTAAGCTTCTTATAAATGTAAAACTCCTGCTGCTCTGCTTTTCTGAATGTAGAATAAGAGAATAGAAAAAAACAAGCCAGCTAATTAAATGAGATTAGGAATCTGGTTGGAACAAAAACCTGAAGACACAGTGGGCCCCCAGGACTGACTTTGAGAGCCCCTGCACTAAAGCACAGGCAAGAACCTGATACTCACAGGAATGGTAAGAGCAGGAAGAACCAATTTTCATCTATCCATTGTCTGTGGGGTCCCGGCTACAGGGGCACATGTCTAGGCAAAGATACACAGGTGTCCCTTTTCCCTGCCACCTCTTCTGGGGTATACTGAGGAATTTGCAGCTGTCCTGGGTCTGCCCTGAGGCCGTCTCCCATTTGGACATCTGACACATCTCCTCAGGGAGGCACACAGAAGGCCCGAACCACCTCAGATGTCTCCTTTCAATGTGAAGGAGCAGCAAGTCCACAGTAGTGGCCAAAAGTTTGGAGAATGACCCAAGTGTTGGTTTTCACCAAGTCTTCTGCTTCAGTGTTTTTAGATCTTTGTGTCAAATGTTTCTCTGGTATACTGAAGTAGAATTACAAGCAGTTCAGAAGTTTCAAAGGATAAGGACATGAAGTTTATGTAAAGAGTCCATGTTTGCAGTGTTGGGCCTTCTTCCTTTTTCAAGACCTCTGCAATTCTCCCTGGCATGCTGGCAATCAACTTCTGGGCCAAATCCTGACTGATGTCAGCTGCCCATAATCAATGCTTGGAATTTGTCAGCATTTGGTGAGATTTTGTTTATCCACCCACCTCTTGAGGATTGACCACAAGTTCTCAATGGGATTAAGGTCTGGGGAGTTTCCTGGCCATGGACCCCAAAATTTTGATGTTTTGTTCGCCGAGTCACTTAATTCTCACTTTTGCCTTATGGCCCAGTGCTCCATCATGTTGGTCACCAAACTGTTGTTGGATGGTTGGCAGAAGTTGCTCTTGGAGGATGCTTTGGTCCCATTCTATATTCAGTGATGTGTTCTCAGGCACCACATGTGCAGAGCTTGCTCAGGAATGGCAGCAGGCAGGTGTGAGTGAGGCGAAGACTTTTGGAGGATGGCCTAGTGGGTGTCAAGAAGGGCAGCAAAGAAACCAAGGGTAAAGTTGACTGGGGTAAAGTTATTTTCTCTGATGAATCCCCTTTCCGATTGTTTGGGGCATCTGGAAAAAAGAAAAGGTGAGTGGCGCAACCATCAGTCCTGTGTCATGCCAACTGTAAAGCAGTGTATGGGGCTGCTTCTCAGCCAAGGCAGTGGGCTCACTCACAATTTGGCCTAAGAACACAGCCATGAATAAAGAATGGGACCAAAACATCCTCCGAAAGCAACTTCTGCCAACCATCCAAGTACAGTTTGGTGACCAACATGAAGAAGCATTGGGCCATAAGGCAAAAGTGAGAACTAAGTGGCTCTGGGAACAAAATATCAAAATTTCAGGGTCCATGGCCAGGAAACTCCCCAGACCTTAATTCCATTGAGAACTTGTGGTCAATCCTCAACAGGTAAAAACCCACCAATTCTGACACACTCTAGGCATTGATTCTGCAAGAATAGGCTGCCATCAGTCAGGATTTGGCCCAGAAGTTGATGGACAGACAGCATGCCAGGGCGAATTGCAGAGGTCTTGTAAAACAAAGAAGGGCCCACACTGCAGATATGGACTCTTTGCATAAACTGAATGTCATTGTCAATAAAAGCCTTTGAAACTTATGAAGTGCTTGTAATTCTACTTCAGTATACCAGAAAAACATCTGACAAAAAGATCTGAAAACGCTGAAGCAGAAGACTTTGTGCAAACCAATACTGGTGTCATTTTCAAAACTTTTGGCCACGACTGTACATTGATCTCCACCGAATGTCTGGGCTCCTCACCCTGTGTCTAATGCCAAGCCCAGACACCCTACAAAGGAAGCTCATTTCTGCTACTTGCATTCACAATTTAGTTTTCTTGTCACTACCTAAAGCTTGTGACCACAGGTGAGGACAGGAATGTAGAAGCTTTAGCAATAATTGCAGATGCTGCACTGATCCACCTGTTCATCTATTGCTCCCTTCTTCCCTCACTCATGAACAAGACCCTGAGATACTTACACTTCACTGGGCACTCCACCCTTACCTGGCTAAGAACCATGAGCTCATATTTGGAGCTGCTGAGCCTCATCCCAAACACTTCACATTCAGCTACAAACCACCCCAGTGCATGTCTTCTGACTGATGAAGCCAGACAAAGACTTTTGTTAATTAAACTATGAATTAACTTTAGGTCAGTAAATTGACTAGATATGAGAAATTAGATACAGGAAATTGCCAAGAGAATAGACAAGCGGCAAAAAAAGGTCAAAACTGGGAGATCAAAAACACAAAACATCAAAAATCAAAATGAGAGACAAAAATCACGGTAAAAATACAAAGCAAAAAAGTCAGAACCAGGAAAAAAAATAGCAAAAACTTTTAGAAAGAGCTATAAGCAAAACGGTTTTCTAATAAGGAAGCCATTTTTCTAGGTGACCTTTTACTCCATGGCACTGTTGCATGAAAGGTGTGACCTCTGAGCAACACATGAAGTGGCCCCAACAATGGAAACAAAACATAGTGGCAAAAATACAAGATGAAACGGGCCAAAAAATTAGATACCTTTTAATGTGGTTGGGACTTTCAAAACTCAACTTGATGTTATTTCATAAGAATTTCGTGGACAGGACTGGTGAGCCTTGTTAGGCTGAATGGTCTGTTCTCATTTACATTGTTTTAATGTTCTAAAAATGTTCCAGAAACAATCACCATAATCATAATTACAAGCCCCATGTCATTATCAGCTTGGTTTTAGGCAATGCCAGAAATTAACGAGGCTTTAGTGGCACAGGCTGCTTAGATTCTCAAGGTTAAGAAATGATGATTTATTTTTTTGATTTGGGGATTCTAGGAAGACAATCACCGCTTTCAAACTTCAACTAAAAAGAAAAATGGATTAAACACCGAAAATGCAATGACTTGAATGTATCCCAAATTCCTGGCTAGTGACTAGTCAGTGAATCATTTTATTAAGGGACTGGGAGATAAGCATTGTCAGTCAAAGCCAAGAGATCAAAGAAAACCAGCCACTAAAACTGAAATATAAAACAAGGGAATAGTAGTCAAGGAGAGTCACTGGGGTCAAAAACAAAGTCTGAAAGTTTAAGTTTAAATCCATTATCTCATATCGCGAATCAAGTCCCGTGGTGATCTTTCATCCCGTCGTGCCGCATGTCTTGCTGTCATTGCAGATTGCTGTCACGTGCGTGATTCATGGTTTAAGTGACCGTGTTTGGACTGAGAACCTAAAAGCCATAAACAAAGCAACTACCAACCACCTACATGAAGGCCAAACTACCTAGCTGGCAAGCATCAGCTCAACAAATAGCTTTGGGGGCAGGTGTGAAAGGCAGTGTGTGCCCCCCATTGGTCTGAACTATGGCTGTTTGGGACTGGTTTTGAATCAGAGGCCGTTTTGCACCACAAAGCCCTATTGGTGTAAGGGTTTGGACAGAGAATGAATAAATGTGCCTGCTTTAACCCTCCCTCTCACGCCATTTCCATGAAAAGGACAACACAATTAAGAGCACAGCTAAGCAGCCATATTGAGACAGGTATCCTGAAGAAAGCTGACTAGAAATGACTTAACTAGAGACATTTAAAATAACTACATGTCTGTGTGCCACCTGAAACTACACATCAGGATTTAATCAGGTTGTATGGTTGCCAATATTCACATGTGATTTGCTTGTTGTTATTATTTTATTAATATTATCAGTAATACTTTATTTAAAGTTGAAACTTAACTCCTGCTTGTCTTTTACTCTGTGTAATTGCCTGAGGTTATAGATATAGAAGAGAAGGTGGGGAGAAGTTATAAAGTACAATACCTTAAAAACAGTGGTAAGTCTACGAGATTTGAGCCATTCTGATAAAGTCTACACAATAACGAAAACAAAAGGGGAAAGGAGACTAATATAGAATTCTACCAAGACAAAACAGTCACATTTTGTGACCAGCACTGCATTTAATGTACCTGACTGGACAGATTGAGTAATTCTACAAAATCAAATAAAGGATTTTGAATCTTAAACCAGAAGGGAGTTTGTCCATTAATGATGCCTCCCGAAAGAAAAAACACAAATGTGAAAAGGGATAATCTTTTTTTGCTTGTTTTGTTTTGTAGCAGTCAAGTATGAAATTAAGAAAACTGGAGGGTTTAGCATATGCTGCCAATCAGCTGAATGGGTAGCTTTTTGGTTTGATATTTAAAATACATATATTTATAGTAGCTATGTTACCTGTCCAAGAAAGGTAATACAATAAATGTTAAAATATTTGATATCTCTTACCTTATGTGTACCCTCAGCACTCCTCCAAAGTCTTTGATTGGTATCCTCGTTTGTCTCAGCCGTTCTTCCTCATCTCGACTGCGTTGTTGTAAAGCCTACTTCTCAGACTCGCGATGCTCACTTTCCTGTCCACTTTGACTACCACCAATGATAGATGGGCTGACATTTACCCATTATCAAAACATCATTAATTTCCTTGCAAATCTGTTTTTCAGTTGAGGGCAACTCTCAGTGTATCGTCACGTGTGTGTAGTTTCCTTTACCTGGTGCTTCTTGTCTTGACTGTGTTTGACTGTGAAACTCACCAATCAGACCAAAGCCAAACTGACCATTCAGATTACTCAGAGGGACCACACACACACACACACACACGAGACATAAGCATTATAGGCAGCATTTTAATTTCTCCCTTTTTCCTCCAGAGCAGAACATCTGTAAGCTCCAGACAGTGTAGTGCATGAAAATCGCAGCAGGGTTGCTTTTGGAAATGCTGAAACCACCACATCTGGCACTGCCAGTCACACTGCAGTCCAACGTCCTTCGCTTGAGGATGCTGACAATTCTGTGGTTTGGTCCAGCAACAACTGAACCTCCTGACCCAGTCTGCAGGCTGGTGGACCTAATAAAGTGGACCCCTAACCTAGGCACAGACAGAGAAAACACGCTGTCCACAACAATCATTTTTATTATATTAGGTCAATAATAGATGTAGACATTGAGTTGTAAATAACATAAAATCTACAAATTAACAGAATAAGTGTACATTCAGCAGTAAACACATTTATAAGGCAGGTGGTTCATTAATAATTAAGATTTTCAAGTCTGTATTTGTATTATGACACAAAGGTTTAAAGACAATTTCCACATTAGTAAAACAACAATTTAAAAACTCAGAGCAGGACATGTTGTTAAACAGGGGTATCAAACGGCTGTAAGTTTTCATTCCAGTCATTTTTTTTTTCCCGTTGATGAGTGAACGCCATTGAATTCAATTTGCCGCGAGATCAGAGAAATCTCAAAAATGTTCGGGAACTTCGTCAAACTTAGCAAAGTGCACTTAAGTCAAAGAGGAAGGAGAAACTGAACCCATCTTGAGTGGATGATAATGGTGCACTGGGTCTTTTAAGTGTCCCATAGATCTAGGGAAGTGTCTGCCAAGTACAGCTAGGTCCATAAATATTTGTACAGAGACAACTTTTTTCTAATTTTGGTTCTGTACGTTACCACAATGAATTTTAAATGAAACAACTCCGATGCAGTTGAAGTGCAGACTTTCAGCTTTAATTCAGTGGGGTGAACAAAACGATTGCATAAAAATGGGAGGCAACTAAAGCATTTTATGAACACAATCCCTTCATTTCAGGGGGCTCAAAAGTAATTGGACAAATGAAATAACTGGAAATCAAATGTTCATTTCTAATACTTGGTTGAAAACCCTTTGCTGGCAATGACAGCCTGAAGTCTTGAACTCCTGGACATCACCAGATGTTGTGTTTCCTCCTTTTTAATGCTCTGCCAGGCCTTTACTTCAGCGGCTTTCAGTTGCTGTTTGTTTGTGGGCCTTTCTGTCTGAAGTTTAGTCTTCAACAAGTGAAATGCCTGCTCAATTGGGTTAATATCAGGTGACTGACTTGTCCATTCAAGAATTGTCCACTTCTTTGCTTTAATAAACTCCTGGGTTGCTTTGGCTGTATGTTTTGGGTCATTGTCCATCTGTATCATGAATCAATTTGACTGCATTTAGCTGGATTTGAGCAGACAGTATGTCTCTGAACACCTCAGAATTCATTTGGCTGCTTCTGTCCTGTGTCACATCATCAATAAACACTAGTGTCCCAGTGCCACTGGCAGCCATGCATGCCCAAGCCATCACACTGCCTCCCTCCACCGTGTTTTACACATGATGTGATATGCTTTGGATAATGAGCTGTTCCACTCCTTCTCCATACTTTTTTCTTGCCATCATTCTGGTAGAGGTTGATCTTGGTTTCATCTGTTCAAAGAATGTTTTTCCAGAACTGTGCTGGCTTTTTTAGTTGTTCTTTAGCAAAGTCCAATTTAGCCTTTCTATTCTTGAGGCTTATGAGTGGCTTGCACCTTGCAGGGCAAGATTGGATCTCAAGATGAAAATGTTTACGAAACACTGTCCCAGATCGTGCAGGTTTGAGAATATTATCAGTGATTAACTAATTTTAAAGCAGCACTAGAACCATAAGAGTCACTATGAAACTACAAATACTGCTACCTTCTTTCTTAACCTGTTCAGGGCTGCTGATGCTGGGCTTTTAACAATCCTTGTGCTACTCGATCTGAGTGCTGCCTTTGATGCTGTCTCACATACTACTTTGTTGAATCAGTTAGCCACCATTGGTGTTACTGATACTCCTTTTATATGGTTTACTTCATATCTGTCTAATCGTACTCAGTTTGTTCATCTAAAAAACTCTCTATCACGATCCCTCCCAGTCACTAGTGGTGTTCCTCAGGGATGGGTGCTCGGCCCCTTACTGTTTTTAATATGTGTGTGCCCTTTAGGTGGCATTTTTAAGAAATTTGGTAATGATTTTTTCTTTTATGTGGACGATACTCAGCTTTGTATATCTACAAAGCCCAGCTCTGTCATTTCTCCTTCCTGCCTCATTGACTGTCTATTTGGGACAAAATCTTGGCTTTCTTCTAATTTCCTCCAACTCAACAGCCATAAGACAGAGGTTCTCCTCATTGGCTCCAAGTCTGCTATGTTAAAATCTAATAATTTTTCACTTAATATTGATGGTACATCAGTCTATCCCTCCCCTCAGGTTAAGAGTTTGGAGGTTACCTTTCGTAGTACTATGTCTTTTGAATCCCATATCAATAATGTTACACCATCATCTTTTTTCATCTCTGTAGCACTGCGACCCTCACTCACACTAAATAGCACTGTGACCCTTACTCAAGCATTGGTCACATCCCACATTGATTATCGTAATTCTGTTCTCTTTGGTCTCCCACATAAGCTTCTCCATAAACTCCAGCTTGTTCAGAATTCAGCTGCCCATATTATAACTCAGACCTCTTCCAGGCAACACATTACCCCGCATCTCTTAAACAGCTTCATTGGCATCTGTAAAATTTTGCATTGATTTTTAAATTTTTCTACTTACCTTCAAAAGCACTTCATAACCCTGCTCCGTTATACCTCTCTGACCTCACACATGTTTATACACCTAACTGCACTCTTAGGTCCTCTACATCTGGTCTTCCCACCCACCCCCCCGTGCACACGATCATAACAAATCTTGTCTTAAGGGTTATCTATTTAGATTAGCTTACACTACATGACCTTAGGTTGAATTCTTATTGCTGTATGGGTTCCAGGGCCCCTTGTCTCTGGCACTCACTACCACAAAACATTCAGGACGCAGATCCCCTACCTATTTTCAAATCTCCTTTTAAGACTTATCTACAGTATTTAGATTAGCTTATTACACTACATGACCTTAGGCTGTATTCTTATTGCTTTATTTTCAGTTTCATAGATATAGATATATGTATACATGTATGTGTACATGCATGTTCTTGTTAGTGTTATGATTTTATTATTTGTACGGTGTCCTTGGGTGTTTAGAAAAGTGCCCTGAAATAAAATGTATTATTATTATTGTTATTATTAAAGAATATAGACGTGAAATAAAATATTGAAAGACTAAAAGAATACTTCCCCAACAACTGATTCATTACAACTGTATGCTCCATAAAACTGTATCTTTATTGGAAAAGCTACTTGATCAAAAATAGAATATGTTCTAAGATCAAAGAAAAATGTTTTTAATAACCAACATATTATGATTTTAGCTTGCAAATAATTTAGCTTGACCCAAAATAAATGGTGTTAAGGTTAGAAAATAAAAATCATTTCTCCCATTTCTGTATGCATTAGGATAAGGAATTACTTGAAAGTTAACCATTTTTTGGGGTTCTTAATCAGCATTTTGTCGACAGCAGACTGTGAAATGCCCCTAGTAAGCATTTTGGGAACAATGTACTCTAGGATATAAGAGTATCCATGACCTCCATACTTGGTGAGTCGGTTTTTTGTGTGTACATCATGAGCAATGAGAAGTTGGTCTTCATATCCTTCATCGACTAAAAAACGAACACTAAAAAAAAAAAGTAACAAAAATCAGAGGGTTAGAATTCTCAGGAAATGGCTGATTTGTACACAAATTAAAACTCACCTCCATAGCATCACATACTTAAGATATGTACAGTGCTATGAAGAAGTACTTGTCCCCTTTCTTATATTTTCTAATTTGGTATGTTTACGACAATGAATGGCTTCAAATCTTTACACAAAATGTAGCATTAGATAAAATAAACCACAGTAAACAGGTAACACCATTTCTAAATTGCTACTTGTTTAGGTGATAAAGTTATCCAAAGCTGACGATGTCTCTGGGAAATGATCAAAAAGATTACTGATAATTCTACTCAGGTGACTAAACAAGTCCAGCCCTGTTGAATCTAAACCTCACCATATACTGATCCTCACCACAAGCATGAAACTGTCACCATGAAGTTTCTAGAAGAACACTAGGCCTCCACCAAAGAGTTCAGGAATGGGTGACAAAGCCATCTCTAAGGCTACAGGATCCACCACACCACAGTGAGTGCAGTTTTCTCCACATGCAGAAAAGTGGGGAAGCTTTCCAGCAAAAACCCACCCTCCTAAAATGACTGGAATGGGCACAGTAATGACTCATTCAAGAAGTTAGTAAGGGTCCCAAAAGAGGCTTGAGAGCCATGCTGTTCTTTTAAAGTCAATTTTCATGACTCTATGATATGAAAGAGCAACTGTGGGATTCATGGGAGAGTAGCATGGGGTAAAGCTCTGCTCTCCAGGAATAACACCAGCACTCGTCAGACATTTCCAAAGGAACATATTGATGATCCCAAAGGCTTTTAGAATGATGTTCTCCGGCCAGAGAAGTCTAAAGAAGAACTCTTGGACAACACAGGTTCCACTATGTCTGCCATTTGAAAGTAAGAACATCAAATCTACAATAAAACATGGGAAACCTAAGGGGATGCTTTGGAAGACTTGCCATTTTTAAAAGAACCGTGCATTTCACTAGCATGTCTGTAAGGTGAATATCCAATATGCAGCACCACAATGAGCCAAAACACAAAAGCAAGTCTACCACTGAATGACTCCGAAGAAGCCAAATCTCAGTATCAGAAAGTCTAGTCAAAGACCTGATTTGAACTGAGAAGAGATACCACAACAGGACCTGAAATGAGAGCTCATGCTTGCAAACCTACCAATGTGTCCAAATTAAATTATTAAATTAGTGTCCAACCCTGCAGTTATAATATGTGGTGGCTTTAACCATGCGACTTTGGAAGGAACAATGACAAATTTGTATCAGTTTGTGACTGGTTCCACTTGAGGAAATAATAAGCTAGCAGACCTAGGAAGTTAGAGTTAGTCCACGAGTTCTTCAGGCCTTTGCTAATCAGATTTGTGGTGTCCTCTGTCGAATGTTCAGTGTCATACCTAAGGCTTCAGAAAGTACTACTGCTGTGGAAAAACATCTTGTATTGTTCCTGTTCCCAAGAAAGCAGGTGCTTCTTCACCTAATGACTACACATCAGTGGCCCTTACGTGTCATATCATGAAGACCTTTGAGGGCTAGTCCTAGACTATATGACCCATCTCCTTTTCTCTTTACTCTGTACACCTCAGGCAAGAAATATAATAGCAGGTGGTCATGTCATTTGCAGAAATTCTCAGATGATTTTACACCTATAGGGTGTATTGATAAAGGGGGATGAGACAGAGTCAGGTGGAGAAGTTTGTTTTATGGTGCTAAGAGAATTGTCTGTGTCTTAACATCAGCAAAACCAAGGAATTGCTTATTCAAGGAGTGGATGTAGAGGTGGTCCACTCCTACAAGTACTGTGGAAGTCCACATTAATGACAGTTGGACTGGTCTCAGAACACAGAACCACCATATAAGGATGGGCAGAGCAAATTCTTTTTCCTTAGGAGACTGTGCTTTTTTAACACTAGAATCCCTGAAGTCTACAAAAAAGTTGGAATGCCAGGCCACCTTAAATTCCTTCGCACCTCTTCATCAGCGTCTTTGTTTTGCAAATGTTTCCATCAGAACAAGCAGCCTGTTATCCCCCCCACCCTACCGATGCAGCTGAAGTTCTCCCCGCTCGTCTGTTTATAAGGGTGTGAGGTGTCTAGAATTGTATAGGCTAAATAATATTTTATACATTTCATGTGTGGTTCTGTATCTACAACGATCTGGATAAATGAAGGATGACAGGAAATGCGAGTCAAGAAATGTTGACCACAGTTGATGCCTCTTCAGAACTATTCGCTGCACCGGCAATCAAAGATACGATGCCCTGTGACTGCTATCTGACTTTCTTGTGGCATTTGCACTTCGACAACATAGACACCCATGCAGATCGTGTGAAAAATGACAGATTTGCTGTGATCTCGGACATCTGGCAGAGATTTGTTGAGAACTGTATTTTGAGTTACAACCCAGGGCAACATATTACTGTTGATGAGAAAATGTCTTCAACCAAGGTCTGTTGTCCTTTCTTGCAATACATCTCAACCAAGCCTGAAAAATTTGGCATAAAGTTTTGGACTGCAGCAGATTTGGAGACAAAGCACATGTGCAATGCCACTCCTTATTTAGGAAAAGATCCCAGTCGTCCCACATGAGAAAGACTTTCCGAGACTGAGGTCATAAAGCCATTTCTGGACAAAGGCAGAATCGTAACAACAGACAACTTTTTCACGTCACTTTTGCTGGCTAATAGACTGGTGCACTGCAACATAACTCCGCTTGGCACCATAAAGTATGATGGGAACTTCCACCTGCAGCTAACGTCACTTCACTACATGAGCAATTCTCCAAGCTATGCTGACGGTCCCAAAAAAAAGAAGTCTGTCTGCATTCTCAGTACCAGGCACTGTAACGTTGAGATTGGGTAAGATCGGACAAAAAAACCAAACATGTTCAAATGACAACTCGATGTTCAAATGACATAGCGTTTTCATGCGTGGATGTCTGTGTGTGTATGTGCAAGAAAGGCTGAGACAGATTTGATGTCATTCAAATCGTTACTGGAATATAAAATAAACACTATCGCAAAGGTATAATGAACTTAGAGTGCTTTAATTCAAGAATGAAACTGAAAAACAAAAAATTCAAGTGACAACAAGATACCAAGACGACGTGATTCACCAGCATTTGTGTGTCTGCTTGTATCCCTTCAGTGATACCTTTTACAGGTAGCCAAAATGTATACCGGGTGTTACAGACTGAAATCAAATGTATGTTTTTTATTATATAATAGTAATAGTACCAATCGCAGCTCACTACTCAAATCAAGGAAAGCCAGGGCTCGAACCTGCAACCTTTTGCTTATAAGGCAGTAGTTCTTACCTCTACACCAGCTAAACAGACACGTCACCTTTCTGTCCATTGATATTTGGGCTTGGGTTTTACTCATTGACAGCAACATGTAAATTGAATGATTTATTTTTCGTCAGTCATATTCTTGAGTAAAAGCGCACTTGTTTTGTTAGGCCTTTTGAGAAAGTGTTTATTTGATATTTGGACTTCAGTCTTCACACATGATAAACTTCACGTCAGCATTTTGTCATTATTACTGTAACATGAGAATAGTTTCTGTTTTAGCGATGTGTTCAACAATTCATGCCTCGCATTTCCTGTCATCCTTCATTTACCCAGCTCATTGTAGACACAGAAGAAGTTGCATTGCGTCTTTGTGGACCTGGAGACAGCATATGACAGGGTGCCTCGAGAGGAGCTGTGGTATTGCATGAGGAAGTCGGGAGTGGCAGAGAAGTACATAAGAGTGGTACAGGATATGTTCGAGGGAAGTGTGACAGTGGTAAGGTTTGCGGTAGGAGTGACAGATGAATTCAAGGTAGAGGTGGGATAACATCAGGGAACGGCTCTGAGCCCTTTCTTATTTTCAATGGTGATGGAGAAGTTGACAGATGAGTTTAGACAGGAGTCCCTGTGGTCTAGGATGTTTGCTGATGACACTGTGAGCTGTAGTGATAGTAGGGAGCAGGTTGAGGAGACCTTGGAGAGGTGGAGATATGCTCTAGAGAGGAGATGAATGAAGGTCAGTAGGACCACCACAACAGAATATGTGTGTGTAAATGAGAGGGAGGTCAGTGGAATGCTGAGGATGCAAGGAGTAGAGTTGGTGAAGGTGAATGAGTTTAAATACTTGGAATCAACAATACAGAGTAATGGGGATTGTGGAAGAGAGGCAAAAAAAAGAGAGTGCTGGCAGGGTGGAATGGGTGGAGAAGAGTGTCAGGAGTGATTTGTGACAGACGGGTATCAGCAAGAGTGAAAGGGAAGATCTACAGGAAGGTATGAGACCAGCTATGTTATATGGGTTGGAGACGGTGGCACTGACCAGAAAGCAGGAGACAGAGCTGGAGGTGGCAGAGTTAAATATGTCAAGATTTGCATTGGGTGTGATGAGGATGGACAGGATTAGAAATGAGGACATTAGAGGGTCAGCTCAAGTTGGACGGTTTGGAGACAAAGTCAGAGAGGTGAGATTGCGTTGGTTTGCACATGTGCAGAAGAGAGATGCTGAGTATATTGGGAAATGGATGCTAAGGATAGAGCTGCTAGGGGACAGGAAAAGAGGAAGTCCTAAGAGAAGGTTTATAGATGTGGTGAGAGAGGACATACAGGTGATGGGTGTAACAGAACAAGATGACGAGGACAGGAAGATATGGAAGAAGATGATTTGCTGTGGCAACCCCCAATAGGAGCAGCCGAAAGAAGAAGAAGAATAGGTGGTAGACACAGAACACACATGAAATGTAATTATTCCAAATAACAAAATAGTATTTACCTTCTACACCTCCAGGCACTTCACACCAAGATAAACAGACTTGAGCTCTGAGAATTTTGTGTCACACTACAGCATTGTTGGTTGGGGATGTGATAGCAGGCTGCTTGTGCTGACTGACACATTTGCAAAACAAAGTGGTCCGAGGGAATTTAAGGTGGCCCGGCATTACAACTTTTTTCACAGGCTTCAGGGATTCTAGTGTTAACGTGGGAAGTGACATTCTTCACATTTTCTTTGACTCTGCGATGGTTAGTGCGATTTTCTAAGATACAGTGTGACTGGGGGTCCGTCATAGCAACTGCAGCAGCCAAGACAGAAGTTTTCTTTTTTAATTTTCTTGCTTTTTAGTTATTCTGGTCTGTTTTCAGGCCATAGTATATGTGTAAATGTATTTATTGAGCCTCTGTAAAAAGCCACATTTCCCCTATGGGACAAATAAATCAAAGTTCTAGTTCTAGTTCATTTAAAATTAAATCTATAGTGCAATAAAGTGTGAATAAAGAAAATCCGTTCTGAATCTGCCATATGTCTATAATTAACGCTGTATCATTTACATCATGTTTTGGGCTATCTGTCCACTTGAAAGGTGCTTTATGGAATAAAGCTTATTTTATTTCAAGAGCGCAGTGTGCTCCCCTGCTGAAATCTAAATAATAAAAGCACAGTTTCAGTTTCCACTACTGACTCACTGCATGACCACAAACATGTCGCTTCTCCTGTCAGCACTCCAACTGCAGAAATATGGTCAAAATGATATTTGGCAGTAGCAATTTTTAAAGTTCCCTGGCCAAAAGTAATGTGAAATATAGAAATACTGGGTCATGCACCATGTATTTCATAAATAACATCTGTAGTACTAGGGTGTTGTCCGTGTTAGCCATTATGAATGTAGAGAAAAGCCAAGCAAAATGACACCCTTTTATTGGCTAACTAAAAAGATTACAATATGCAAGCGTTTCGAGGCAACTCAGGCCCCTTCTTCAGGCATTGATTACATCTTGCCTGAAGAAGGGGCCTGAGTTGCCTCGAAAGCTTGCATATTGTAATCTTTTTAGTTAGCCAATAAAAGGTGTCATTTTGCTTGGCTTTTCTCTACATAAATAACATCAAAATTGCTAAAATACGATTAAAAAAGGTATAAAATAATCATTCAGGAAAGTTATTATTTAAATAAACTAAAAGCTCCATCCATAAGAGGTAAAACATCTTATTTAAATCTGCTTTTCAGGGACGTTAATAAAATGGGGGAAATACATGTAAGTATTTGATCCACTACTAAATTTATAAGTTTGCTCACTTACAAAGAAATGGACAGTCTCTAATTGTTATGGTAGTTTCATTTTGACATAAAAGTTATAAATTGATGTGCAGGTCATTGACAGAAGTAAGGATTTGATCCCCTACCACCCAGCCAGAATTTGGCTCCCACAGATTGGCTGTGTGCCCATGTGGCACACAGATTATAATCAATCAATCAATCAATCAACTTGTGATGTGTATAAAGCACACCTGTCCAAAGAATCAGTTTCTTCCATTCCAACCTCTCCACCACCATGGGCAACACCAAAGAGCTGTCAAAGGATGTCAGGGACAAGACCTGCACAAGGCTGAAGTGAGTTACAAGACCATCAGCAAGAATCTTGGTGAGGAGGTGACAACTGTTGGTGCGATAATTCAGAAATGGAAAAAATTTAAAATGACCATCAATCGCCCTCGGTCTGGAGCTCCATGCAAGAACTTGCCTCATGGGGTGAGGATGATCACGAGAAAGGTGAGGGATCAGCCCAAAACTACATGGGAGGAGCTTGTTAATGATCTGAAGGCAGTTGGGACCACCAAAGTCACCAAGAACACAATTGGTAACACACTACGCCATAATGGATTGAAATCTTGCAGCACCTGCAAGGTCCCTCTGCTCAAGAAGGCACACGTACGGGCCCGGATGTTCACTGGCATTGGTTGGAATGGAAGAAATTGATTCTGTGGACAGGTGTGCTTTATACATATAACGAGTTGTGATCAGGACTATCTGTGATTGATTGATTGTAATTTGTGTGCCCATGTCAATCTGTAGGAGCCAGAATTCTGGCTGGGTAGTAGGGGATCAAATCTTTATTTCTCTCAATGACATGCAAATCAATTTATAACTTGTGGTGGATGGTAGGGGCACCTCTTCTTTATATGGTCCGGGGGAACAAGCAGGGACTGAACAGTACCTCCCGCAGGGCTCCATGGGAGATGGAGTTCTCTACAACCCTGTTGGGATCCGGGGGTGCCGCTAGGGTGCTGCAGTGGTTCCTGAGCCCCTATGGGCTTCTCTTCCACCACAACCTTACGTGCAACCGGAAATAGGTTGTCAACCACCTGGAGCACTTCCGGGTGGGCTATAAAAGAAGCCAGCAGCCACCATTCCGGGAGCCAGAGTTGGGAGGAGGGAGATGAAGCTTGCTGGAGAGGAGTCTAGGAGAAAGAAGAAAAAGACTTATTGGTGTTGGTGTTATGGATAGTGCTTACTGGGACGGAGTTGTGCCTGAGGGAACGGGGAAGGCGTTGCCCAGAGGCGAAGAAAAGAAAAATAAAACATTTATTTGTTTTTTCAGTGTGCCTCCTGCGTCTGTCTGTGTTGGGTTGAGCGCTGGCATAGCGGTTTTGTCACAAACGTTTACATAATGTGTTTTTTGGTTGATATTCTGTCTCCATTAAAATGAAAATACCATAAAAATTAGAGACTGTTCATTTCTTTGTAAGTGAGTCGTGAGAAGTCAAGCAAAATTACCCCTTTTATTGGCTAACTAAAAAGATTACAATATGCAAGCTTTTGAGGCAACTCAGGCCCCTTCTTCAGGCAAGATGTAATAGATTCATAATGGCTAACACGGTGTAACACCCTAGTATTACAGAAATTTGTAAGTGAGCAAGCTTACACATTCAGCAGGGGATCAAATAATTATTTCCTGCACTGTAAAAGGAAGAAAGAAAGAAAAAACACAAATATTGCAGTCCTTAGTGTAATGGTGAACACCTGTGTTAATCTGCACTCTCACGCACCCATGTCAGATGGCAGGACAGACTTCACAAGACCCTCGTTCTGTGTTACCTGCCATTGTTCCCAATAACTGCAAAGATCTAAATTGCAATCTGATGCCAGGGGCCGTTGATATGTGTATGGCGAGTTGCTACACACTTGGAGAAATATCTTTACAGGTCAATAACCAATTAGTTGAACAGCCTTTTCAAAATGTACATTAAGAAGTCTTCAAAGCAGGCCATTTAAACTGATTCAGGTAGACCATGAGATGATGCTGAAAGAATCAGAGAAGTGAATGCTTTTCAATTAGATGAAGATTTAAAAAAGGCCTGAAGACAATTTTACTACAGTCAAGGATGTATTCAGCTTTTACTATTAAAAAAGAAAGAAAATACAACAGTGCAGAAGCATTACACCGTTAAGAATACCCAGGTGAGTGCCATGCCATGCCATGCAGAAGTGTAAAGTAGCTTCCAGGCTTTTGTAAAAGTGGGTGCATTAAGTTATCTAATTTGAAAGCAGATTTTGAAAGACACAGGGAAAAAGATGTAAAATGATAATCCATAAACTAAAAGGCATGGTTCTAGAAATATAGCAATATTCCTCTGGCATCTGGTGAGTGACTGCTTTCCATTCTGGAAGGCATGAGGAGGCGGAAAGAAAATTGGAACTCTAAAAGATTGTGACATGTGGTGATGTGACACCACCTTAAGCATAAATGGTGGACTTGGATGACTGACAGTGCTGTTCTTGAAGAGTAAGTTCTAAGAAGCATGTATGGCCAAGAGCTATTATTCTATCAAACCATAATGACAAAATGAATATCCTCAGAAACTGGTTTTAAACAAACAACGCAATGCTGCCTGTTGTGGGATGGATGTCGAATACAACAGTTCATTAAAATGTCTCTCTGCTTCACATCACGCTGTAGCATCACTGGGTGATAAAAGTGTCTTGCTATGGTTATGCTTGGCCTTCTGGTCAGAGCTAAATTACCTTTAGCGGAGGAAAACGTCCTACTTATGATGTAGAGTTCCAGCTTCAGTGGTCAGGAGGTCCCCCCAGTCTGTCATAATCCATTTTGGCCACCTCATTTTAATTAGACTTTCTGCTGCTACATTCTGCACAACAGAGCTTCACCCTAACATTTTAGAGTCAATAAGATTTATCCATCTGTGAAGGAGCACTTCATTAGTTCAGTTTTAGATGCACTGTTAGAGTATCTAACAGATAAACAGAACCTAAATTCAGAAAAAGGGGCTGCACTTTTATTGCACACACCAAGTTTTGTTTTGCGATTTTCACACCAGCGAAGGTTCACCCCAGCAACTGTCATCTTTCTGCCTATGGACTTCGGATGGCTGCCATGCATTTTAGATGGTGGCCTTGTGGGCAGAAGGGAGGCATGCTCGTTGGGCAAGTGAACTGCAGTGCCCCATACCTGTAGGCCTTAGAGTAATTATAGAATGATGAAAAACAAGCAGCTTCACTGATGTTGTCAGGTTAGGAATGCCGAGATTATAAAAGCTGCCAGTGTATGTTAGACGGAGTGGTGGCTCTGTTGCTAAAGATCTGTGCTGGTATCTAGAAGGTTGTTGGTTCAAATCCTTTAACTGCCAGAAGGGATAGTACTCTGCTGGGCCCTTAACCTGAAAATCACTTTACAATGGCAGACCCTGTGCTCTGACTCCCGAAAGGCATGAAAAAAATCAATTTCCCCTCAGGGATTGACAAAGAACATCAAATAAATTTTTAAAAATGTAGCACAAGAGTGCCTGTACAGTGTCTAACTGGCTCCATCAATAACCATGAGAAAGGCACTATATACAGTTGTGCCATACCCTGGCAGAATTTGTGAATTTTTGGTCATTGATTGGGAAATATAAGTAACCGCGTAGAAGGCTTTTCCTTTTAATTAGGGAGTGCGCTCAGGTGAAGCAATTTATTATCACATAATTGTGTGTGCCCTTTTTAAATTATAACGAACACTGAAATCACCCAAATGGGCCAGATCTAAAGTTTACATACCCTTGAATTCTGGGGCTAATAATATACTCATAAGTACAATACAATACAAATCCAATACAACTTGGAGTCCTGGCATGTGCAAAAGTTCGCTGACGACACTGCTATCGTGGGCTGCATCAGGAGTGGGCAGGAGGAGGAGTATAGGAACCTCATCAAGGACTTTGTTAAATGGTGCGACTCAAACCACCTACACTTGAACACCAGCAAAACCAAGGAGATGGTGGTGGATTTTAGGAGGCCTAGACACCTCCTGGACCCCGTGATCATCAGAGGTGACTGTGTGCAAAGGGTACAGACCTATAAATACCTGGGAGTGCAGCTGGATGATAAATTGGACTGGACTGCCAATACTGATTCTCTGTGGAAGAGAGGACAGAGCCGGCTATACTTCCTTAGAAGACTGGCATCCTTCAACATCTGCAATAAGATGCTGCAGATGTTCTATCAGACGGTGGTGGCAAGTGCCCTCTTCTATGCCATGGTGTGCTGGGAAGGCAGCATTAAGAAGGATGCCTCACGCCTGGACAAACTGGTGAGAAAAGCAGGCTCTATTGTAGGCATGGAGCTGGACAGTTTGACATCTGTGGCAGAGCGACATGCGCTCAAAAGGCTCCATTCAATTATGGAGAATCTAATGCATCCACTAAACAGGATCATCTCCAGACAGAGGAGCAGCTTCAGAGACAGACTGCTGTCACTGTCCTGCTCCACTGACAGACTGAGGAGATCATTCCTCCCCCAAACTATGCGACTATTCAATTCCATCCGGGGGGGTAAACGTTAACATTATTCAAAGTTATTGTCTGTTTTTACCTGCATTGTTATCACACTGCTGGAGTATGGGAATTTCCCCTTGGGATTAATAAAGTATCTATCTATCTATCTATCTATCTATCTATCTATCTATCTATCTATCTATCTATCTATCTGTCTGTCTGTCTGTCTGTCTGTCTGTCTGTCTGTCTGTCTGTCTGTCTGTCTGTCTGTCTGTCTGTCTGTCTGTCTGTCTGTCTGTCTGTCTGTCTGTCTGTCTGTCTGTCTGTCTGTCTGTCTGTCTGTCTGTCTGTCTGTCTGTCTGTCTAAAGTGAACACACATAGGTTCAAATTAAGGGTAATTAAGGGAGAGTGTCCAGACCTGTAACCTCTTCGAATGTAATCCGTGTCTGTGTATAAATAGTCAATTTTAACTCATGCCGTGCTGCACTGACTTTGCTGGATACTGAGCCATGGGGAAAACAAAAGAACTGTCAAAGGACCTGCGAGAAAAGGTGGTTGAATTGTATAAATCAGGAAGAGGATATAAAAAGATATCTAAAGATCTGAAAATGCCTGTCAGTAGTGTTCTAGATCTGGAAAGTTTGTCATTCTACTGTATTGAGTATGGCTTGATGTGGGAGAAAATAAATTTAAATGATCTTAGCATAAGGGTGGAGGGGTGGCTCTGAGCCTGACGATCTGCACTGGCATCTGGTATCTCGTCATCGTACTCATCTGTAGAAACTAACATCATAATATTTGATACAAGGATGCTCATTTTTTACTAATTATATACTAGCTGTGTAAGCCCGTGTTGTAAAAAGCCCAGGCTCCTAGAAACTATTGAAATCGTCAGAAAAAAAATTGAAGTGCAGAGTCGGCGGTTTTGTTTTGCGGACAAGCTTGCCCCCCTTGTCTATCAGCAGCTAAATGAGATTCTCTCTCCTCAGAGGTTTCATTTTGCCGATGTGCTTGCCTCGCTTGTGTATTAGTGGCTAAGTGAGTTTTCCTCAGCGGTTTCACTTTCTTTCAGCTCAATGCTGTAGCCTCACACTTCTTTCTTCTTCTGACTCGTTAACTTGGGGCTACCTTGCCGGCTCTTTGAGCTTTATGCTATAGCCTCGCACTTCTGGGCTGGACAGACAGACAGACACACACACTTCCACACATAGATGTTTATATATAAGATGTTATATAAGCTTGTATAGATTTATTTGTTTATGTAATTTTCTTACTTATTCATTATTATGCTTACCAATCTTGTTTGGATTTCTTTACTTGCAACATCATTTTTTGACATCGTGTAAAGCATGTCAAGCTAAATTCCATGTATGAAAATGTGCTATACAGAGCCACCACGAACAGTCATCCAGGATAAAAGAGAAGCACAGACCTGAAGAGGGCCATCACTACAGAACACTTCCAGCTGAAGGAATAATTAAACAAAAAACAAAACAAAAAAAAAAACCCAAAGCACTGCTATGTCAACAACATAGTTTTTAAATTCTTGTAAGGAAATGGTGTCTCTGGCTGGAGCGCCAGCACTTTTGACATGTTGTCCTTCTTGTATTATCACAATAAATTTGGATTTAGAATTGTATGTTTCTTCGTGCCAGTCCCAAGCCCGGATAAACGGGGAGGGTTACGTCAGGATTGGCATCTGGTGTAAAATTTTGCCAGATCAATATGCGGATAACAATGCAAATTTCCATATCGGATCGGTTGAGCCCTGGGTTAACAACGACCACCACCAGTACTGTTAGCCAACAGGTTGCGGGCAGAAATTGGGCTACTGTTGGCCAAAGAAGAAGAAGAAGAGGAGGGAGATGTGTCCAGAGGCAGGAGGAGCAGAGGAAAGTAAAGAGAGTGGAACCGAGGGTAGGTACTTTGAATGTTGGCAGTATGACTGGTAAGGGGAGAGAGTTAGCAGATACGATGGAGAGATGGAAGGCTGATATATTGTGCGTGCAAGAGACTAAATGGAAGGGGAGTAAGGCCAGGTGGATCAGAGGTGGATTCAAATTGTTCTATCATAGTGTGGATGGGAGGAGAAATGGAGTAGGAGTTATTCTGAAGAAACAGTAATGTCAAGAGTGTTCTGGAGGTCAAAAGAGTGTCAGACAGAGTGAGGATTATGAAGTTGGAAATTGGAGGTGTGATGATGAATGTTGTTAGTGCATATGCACCGCAAGTTCGGTGTGTGATAGATGAGAAAGAAGACTTCTGGAATGAGTTGGATGAAGTGATGAACAGTGTACCCAAGGGACAGAAAGTGGCGATTGGAGCAGATTTCAATGGACATGTTGGTGAAGGGAACAGAGGAGATGAGGAGGTGATGGGTAGGTATGGTGTCAAGGAGAGGAATGAAGAAGGTCAGAGGATAGTGGATTTTGCCAGAAGGATGGACATGTCTGTGGCGAAAACTATTTTAAGAAGAGGGAGGAACATAGGGTTACATACAAGAGTGGAGGAAGATGCACACAGGTAGATTACATCCTATGCAGAAGAGTCAATCTGAAGGAGATTGAAGACTGCAAAGTGGTGGCAGGGGAAAGTGTAGTTAAGCAGCATAGGATGGTGGTCTGTAGGATGACGTTGGAGATCAAGAAGAGGAAGAGAGCAAGAGCACAGCCAAGGATAAAATGGTGGAAGTTGAAAAAGAAAGACTGCAAGATTGAGTTAGGGAGAAGGTGAGACAGGCACTGGGAGGTAGTGAAGAGTTACCAGACAGCAGGGAAACTACAGCAGAAATACTAAGGGTGACAACAAGGCTTGGACGTGACATCTGGACAGAGGAAGGAGGAAAAGGAAACCTGGTGGTGGAATGGGGAAGTACAGGAGAGTATACAGAGGAAGAGGATGGCAAAGAAGAAGTGGGATAGTCAGAGATGCAGAAAGTAGACAAGAGTACAAGGAGATAAGGCGCAAGGTGAAGAGAGAGGTGGCGAAGGCTAAAGAAAAGGCGTATGATGAGTTGTATGAGAAGTCGGACACTAAGGAGGGAGAAAAGGACCAGTGGGCTAGACAGAGGGACTGAGCTGGAAAAGATGTGCAGCAGGTTAGGATGACAAAGGATAAATATGGAAACGTACTCACAAGCGAGGAGAGTGTGTTGAGCAGATGGAAAGTGTACTTTGAGAGGCTGATGAAAGAAGAGAACGACAGAAAGAGAAGGTTGGATGATGTGGAGTAAGTGAATCAGGAAGTGCAACGGATTAGCAAGGAGGAAGTAAGGACAGCTATGAACAGGATGAAGAATGGAAAGGCTGCTGGTCCAGATGACATACCTGTGGAAGCATGGAGGTGTTTAGGAGAGACGGCAGTGGAGTTTTAAACAGATTGTTTAATGGAAGCTTGGAAAGTGAGAGGATGCCTGAGGAGTGCAGAAGAAGTGTACTGGTGGCTGATATTTAAGAATAAGGGGAACGTGCAGGACTGTAGTAACTACAGGGGGATAAAATTGATGAGCCACAGCATGAAATTATGGGAAAGAGTAGTGGAAGCTCAGTTAAGAAGGGGGGTGATGATTAGTGAGCAGCAGTGTGGTTTCATGCCAAGAAAGAGCACAACAGATGCATTGTTTGCTATGAGGATGTTGACAGAGAAGTTTAGAGAAGGCCAGAAGGAGTTGCATTGCGTCTTTGTGGACCTGGAGAAAGCATATGACAGGGTGCCTCGAGAGGAGTTGTGGTATTGTATGAGGAAGTCGGGAGTGGCAGAGAAGTACGTAACAGTGGTACAGGATATGTATGAGAGAAGTGTGACAGGTGGTGAGGTCTGCGGTAGGAGTGACAGACGTGGGATTACATCAGGGATCGGCTCTGAGCCCTTATTTGCAATGGTAAGGGACAGGTTGACAGACGAGATTAGACAGGAGTCCCCGTGGACTATGATGTTTGCTGATGACATTGTGATCTGTAGCAATAGTAGGGAGGAGGTTGACGAGACCTTGGAGAGGTGGAGATATGCTGTGGAGAGGAGAGGAATGAAGGTCAGTAGGAACAAGACAGAATACATGTCTGTAAATGAGAGGGAGGTCAGTGGAATGGTGAGGATGCAGGGAGTAGAGATGGCGAAGGTGTAGGAGTTTAAATACTTGGGATCAACAGTACAGAATAACAGGGGAGTGTAGAAGAGAAGTGAAAAAGAGAGTGCAGGCAGGGTGGAGTGGGTGGAGAAGAGTGTTCAGGAATAATTTGTGACAGACGGGTATCAGCAAGAGTGAAATTGGGTCTACAGGACGGTAGTGAGACCAGCTATGTTATATGGGTTGGAGACGGTGGCACTGACCATAAAGCAGGAGACAGAGCTGGAGGTGGCAGAGTTAAAGATGATAAGATTTGCATCGGGTGTGACGACGATGGATAGGATTAGAATTAGGATGCTTTAGAGAGGAGAGGAATGAAGGTCAGTAGGACCACCAAGACAGAACACGTGCGTGAATGAGTGAGGTCAGTGGAATGGTGAGGATGCAGGGAGTAGAGTTGGCGAAGGTGGATGAGTTTAAATACTTGGGATCAACAGTACAGAGTAATGGGGAGTGTAGAAGAGAAGTGAAGAAGAGAGTGCAGGCAGGGTGGAATGGGTGGAGAAGAGTGACAGGAGTGATTTGTGACAGACGGGTATCAGCAAAAGTGACAGGGAAGATCTACAGGAAGGTATGAGACCAGCTATGTTATATGGGTTGGAGACGGTGGCACTGACCAGAAAGCAGGAGACAGAGCTGGAGGTGGAAGAGTTAAAGATGCTAAGATTTGCATTGGGTGTGACGAGGATGGACAGGATTAGAAATGAGGACATTAGAGGGTCAGCTCAAGTTGGACGTCTGGGAGACAAAGTCAGAGAAGCGAGATTGTACTGGTTTGGATATGTGCAGGGGAGAGATGCTGAGTATATTGGGAGAAGGGTACTAAGGATAGAGTTGCCAGACCAGGGGAAAAGAGGAAGGCCTAAGAGGAGGTTTATGGATGTGGTGAGAAAGGACATGCAGGTGATGAGTGTAAAAGAGCAAGATGATGAGGACAGGAAGATATGGAAGAAGATAATCCGCTGTGGCAACTCCTAAAGGGAGCAGCCAAAAGATGAATTGTATGCTATTTTGTATGATACCTTACAAAAAAGACAAGACAGGACAAAGGATGATGAAGAGAGGTAAAGCGTCCTTGTACAGTCAAACATGATTTTTCAAAGGTTACAGAGAAATATTTTTTTTAAGCTTTTCATTGCATGCATATGTTTACATTACAGAGAATAGAGAAGCGACATTCTTCACCTCATTATCTTAAAGAACCTTCTTTCAAATATCAAAGCAGAGTGCTGATTCCACACTGAAAAATGGCCAGAAATAAACACTAATTCAGTATAGCCTTAAAATCACACTCACGCCTATAACCGACTGCAGGCCTGTCATATTATAGTTTGAAGATCTAAAGATAGCTGTAACAGAGCACACAGTAAATATAAGAAGCCAGTTTTTAAATATTTAAATTAATGTCTTTGTGCTATTGACATTTAAGATGAGGCAGATTACCAGAAGAAAGTGCCATTTAAGCGGAAATTTTTCTTTCAATTAAGTCAACGTAATTCCAGGGATTTCCCCTTAATTAAACCATGGCAGACCAAACAAACTCCAGTGAACCCATCAGGACTGCAAACTAAAATGACAGTACTGTTCTTGCAATCGATATGGATAAGAGATGGAAGGATGCCAAGTTAATTTTTAAGTTCTGGCAACGTATCTGATGCAATAGGAGATGTCGGACTGAAGGCTAAAATATATCTGCATAGGTAAGCGCCAATATATTATAGAGATATTACACTATTGTTATGGTTTAACTAGGGTTTTATTTATCACTTGATGTGTTATTTTATGTATTGCTACATATTACTCTGCATAATTAATTATGTCTTTGTTGTTATGTTTTGAATCTCTCTTTGTTTACTTGCATATGCTTAATTATATGCTCTGTCCCTTGAAGATAGGATTTCATGGAGCCAAGCCAAACATGATGTACAGAATGCGGTCCAACTTCTGCTTATACATTTCCAGGCCTGCAGATTGGCATTAAGTTTTGGAATGGAAGTTTTCTTTGTAAGCACTTTTGTGGAGTTTCTCAGGTTTTTCATATTGTTTTGCTGTTGTCCAGCACTGGTCACCAGCAGGTCAGAAATTGTGTTATGTTTGTTATCTGTTCTTGTTCACTCAGAATTGAGCGCAGAAGCTGACACCACTGACCACAGTATTCTTATGCCTTAGATAAAGGCACGGTCTTAAAGTGGTTTCAGTCTTATTTAACAGGTAGAAAATTATTTGTTATTTGTGTTGATTGTAGTTTGGAAGTCCATGATATTATATATAGTGGATCTATTCAGGGCCTACTGCTTTTTTCAACCTGTATGCTTCCATTAGGCCAGAGTATCTCGAAACACAAGCTGAACTATCACAGTTGTGCAGATGACATGCAACTTTATTTATCGATACCACCTGATGACCCTGGCACTCTGGGCTCTCTGAACCAATGTCTTACTAGTTTTTCCACATAGATGAGTAGGAACTTTTTCAAACTAAATAAGGAAAAAACAGAAATCTTAGTGGTTGGTAAAAATGGAAATGATGATGGCATTAGAAATAAACATGATACCTTAACATTAAACTTGAAGGTAGAAGTAACATGTTTAGGGTGTAATCATGGATTGTGGCATACACTTTAAAATTGTGCATTAACCAGAATTACTAGGACTGCATTTTGTCACCAAATGAACATTGCAAGATTTAGGGAACTTAATTCACACTTTTGTTAACAGTCAACAAGATTATTGTAATGCACTCCTAACACGACTACCTAAGAAAGATACCAATCGGTTGTAATTTGGGCAGATTAAAGCTGTAAGAATCTTAAATAGAAAAAGGAAATCTGAGCACATCACACCAGTCTTAGCATCATTACACTGGTTACCCATGTCATTCAGTACTGACTTTAAAATACTACTGATGGTATACTGTATAAAGCCTTAAATGTTCTTGCTCCTTCCTGCATCTTGGAATTCCTGCCTCCCTACTCCCATAACCTTAGATCTAATAATGGTGGTCTACTAGGTATTCCAAGATCTAAGCATAAAAGAAGTGGTGAGGTGGCATTTTAATGTTACAAGACCGAATAATTAACCAATAGAAAAAACGTCAGGTTACCGGTGTATAACTTGTTAAAAAATAAAAAAAAAACTGCTAATAAAAACCCACTTTTTACATTTGGTCCTTTCGTAGCTACAGTATATTTTAGTTGTACACTTAACAGACTTTATAGACACAGAGTTATCATGTTCCTCAGGAATTTGCAATCTTTACTAATCGCTATTTTTTGCCTTTTTTAGGCTCTTCTTTGGTGCCATTTTGTATCACCACCACCTGATCGAGGCACTGAGCAGCCACATATGATGCTTGAATGAAGGCGGGTGACCCAGCTGTCCACAAGGTGAATTGCATCAAATTCTCTCCCGGAGGAAGCCCGGAAACAATGAGGAACAAAATAAACATATTTACATTACGTAAAATGTCCAGTGGGTGCTGGGTGGTCTTTTGGCAGATTTTGTTTTTTTTTTTTTTTTCTATGGCTTAACTGGAGTTTTTTTTTTTTTTTTTTTTTTTATCCTTTCTGCCCTCCCGGCCTTGTCATTGTACTCATCAGTGGAGACTAGCTTTCTTAATATTTTATACAAGGATGCTCATTTTTTTCTCCAGCTTTCTGGAGTTTTTTTGTTTTTTCTGTCCACCCTGACCATCGGACCTTACTCCTTTTCTATGTTAACTAATGCTGTCTTATTTTAATTTCTTACTTTGTCTTTTATTTTTCTTTTCTTCATTATGTAAAGCACTTTGAGGTACTTTTTGTATGAAAATGTGCTATATAAATAAATGTTGTTGTTGTTGTAATTACTGTATACATCTACCAGTAATGGTGGACTGCATGATCACGTGCAGTGAATACACTTGATTTGCGGTTTTCATACTCTTTCTCTGTAAGTTTAGCATTAGTTTGCTCAGAGGTTGAAGCATTTGCTGCTTTGTGAGCAACTCATTTTCTCCACCCTAGCGGCCGCTTCTTCTCTTCTTCTGTCAGCATCTTTTTGCGTTAAAAACTGATTAAGTCAGTTTTTGTGTTGCAGTTACTTAGTATGTTTTTCTGAATTCTTCACTTAAGCTGGCACTTAAGTGTTCAATCTGATTCAAGAATGATTTAAGATATAAAGAGGTAGGGGAAGTGACTGTGAAGGTGGTAGGGATGACAACGGCACCTATACACATGTGCCGCACTGCCGCCCTGCTGCCCGCAGCCGAGAGTTGTTTCTACAATTAAATAAAAAAAGAGTAATAAAAATCATCACCCTGAAAGCGGATAGTAGAGGTCACGTAATATATGTGTACTAAATTTAAGGTCAATAGGTCAAACGGTTTGCGAGCTACAGGTGATTTAACTCTTTTAGGGCTAATTATTTTATCCCAGGGCTGAATATTTTTTCCAAAAAACTCAGTTTTCTAAAAGGCACACAAAGCAATGGTTACACAAACAAATCAACATTAAATACTTATGTATGACAAATGTCACTCTGTTTTATGTTCCATGAGCCACTACAGTAATGTCAATTCACAGACTTATTTCATAAGAATCATCATTCATAAGCTGAAAGGCACGTTCTGGAAAAAAAACAGTGTGACGTAGTCAAGTGGCCAGTAATCCGTAGCATCCACTAGCACGCCGTTTCGTTTGATGAAGTCCAATTGCCAGCTTGCCTACCACAGATCTATGTCTGCTAGTCCTCCCAAGGTGAACTTTGCCGCAGGTTTGTCAGCTACACGATCAGCTGGGGACTGATCAGCTGATGCAGGTACCTGACTTTCAGTTTCCATCTCTTTATCACTTGAATCAAAATCGGAGTTCAATAAGTCAGAGTCTGATTCAGCAATAATATGCAATAAATAAATACACAAGGAGCATTCACTGTGCTCTCTCGCCCAATGTCGATGCCATTCTAGACACTGTTTACTCTACGCTGCTCACACACATGCTGGGATTCGATGTGAAGTCAAAGAGTCTAACAGTCCTCCTAGCAAACAGTGTCTACCTATAACGAAACGGCAAGTTTTATCGACATTTATGGCTATTTGGTTTTTTACTCCCTCCGCACCTGGAGGTTGACTTTAGTTGACATCTGCTCTCAACCCTCTTGTGTTGATAAAAGTCGACATCTGCCCTAAAAGAGTTAAAATCCTGGACAGACAAATGGACAGCCACGGCAGCGTATTATATAAGATGATGTTATATAGGCTTGTACAGATTTATTTGTTTAATTATTTTTCTTACTTATTCATTATGATGCTTACCAATCTTATTTGGATTTCTTTTCTTACAACGTCATTCTTTGACATCTTGTAAAGCACGTCAAGCTAAATTCCCTGTATGAAAATGTGCTATAGAAATAAATATTGTTGCTGACATCCATTCTCCCCAAAAATATATTTAAAAATTTTCTTGGACATCACTACAAACTACACAGGGTAAGCAACAAATAAAAAAAATAAATATATATAATATTTCAGTGGAGTATTAGTTTAGTCATTCAGTCAGTCATTTTCTGACCCTCTTTTTCATGAACTGGATAGCATGGGTCCTTTGCAGCCTATTCCAGCTAGCAGAAGGGGCAAGGATAGGAACAAACCTTGGACAGGGTGCCAGTCCATCACAGGGCACACACACCCACGGGCCAATCTAAGATCAGCCAGTTCACCTGACCTGCATGTCTTTGGACTGTGAGAGGAAACCGGAGCACCCAGTAGGACATGAAAAGTCCACAGAGGGAGGACCCGGGACTCAAACTCTGGAGCACTACCACTGCAGGCACTGTGCCACCCCAAATAAGTATTTATCCAGTTTAAACTGGATAACATTAGAACCAAATGTATGATAATTGTGATTCACGTGTTGCTTCAAATGAAAGTGCTGGTCAGCTAATTAGATGTTAATAAACAGACATACTTTACACAATGCAGTCAACATTCATTTTACGTACCTTTGAATTCTCTCATTGTCACACGGCATATCAACATCTGGCCTGAAATAGTAGTTTAGCATTTCTGTTCCAAAAAGATCATACTCCACATAACTTCCCAGCTTTGCAAACTCGAGCAGTTTCTCCTTCTCAAAAATAGTCCTAAAAAATGCAAATGTATACATTAGCACCGAGCTTTGATATTATCATGGGCTGCTTTAACTTAGGCACGAACATAAGTGATTGATGAAGCAGATAAAACCAATTGGTCTGTGTCTCCTTCATGTTAAGGAAATATCTGTTACTGTCTCATTGAGATAGCTAAATGATTCCAGGGGAGAAAAAAAAAGCAATGACATTAAGCTCCCCAGAAAATATCCTCCTTTCCAATTCTCTTAATCACTAAAGGTCAGCTCAAGAGAGAAAAAGCTTTTAAATAAAGGTAGAATTTTAATGACAACAAAGTGACATGTTGTAACTGTTTCATACCTACTGCAGAATTTACGCCACAGGTTTAAAATGTCATGGATTTCTAAAAACAGCATCTATTGATTAAAAAAAATGAGTGGATTTTGAAACTTTTTGGAAGGCCTTCCCCTTGTGCACATCGCCTCTATTTTCATTTTCAGTTATGTGTGAAGAACTCCCAATTCTTACCTGTCCATATGGGACATTACAGTTTTGGAGAGGTCTCCGCCCGCCTCTTGCAGTATACGGACCACTTCAAAAGGAGCTAATTCATGTCGACCAGGGTGGATTATCACTGGACATCCAAGTTGCGTCTGAGCATATGCGGTGGCCTGCAGGACCTTCTTTTCACTGTCGGTTATCGGCCAGGATGTGCCAATTTCTCCAATCACTCCACATTTAATATCTGTGCCATCCGCACCATGAAGTATTTCATCAGTGATAATACCTGTAAGCTAGAAGGATTAAAAAAAAAAATGTAATTATATATAAAAATCACCAACACTGTAATTACATGTGTTTAACCAGCCTGAGGAAGCCATTTGTCCTTGTCACTTAGCATTGTATGTAAAGCAGCTATCTGCTTAGCAGGAGCTGCCAATGAATTTCAGACTGACAAGATTAAAGAGCCGAGCACACAAGAGAAGTACAAGCAGCGCAGGCTCGTCTGCGCATTAAACATTTACAGGGAGTCAGGGTGGCACCGACACTTGTGAAGGGCTCTGTATCTGTGTGAGAGAACATAAATGGACTGATATCGTTGGACTCTGCTGATGTTAATTACTTTTAAACCACTTTATTTTCTTGTCTGTAAAAACAACTCTGTGCCTTTATGTAAACTCATCATATAATCTGTAAAGTTTTGTAATTGCTGAAAACATGCGCCATCCAGGTCTTACGGGCCCTTTAGCGCTTATTCTCCCTATCCCTGAATTTATAGAAGATTCCTCAGCTGTGGAAACATCTTGTGTGGTCCCAGTGTCAGGGTATTCCAGTAACCCCCAGTTGCTCTTTCTTCATACATTATAAAGACCTTTGAGAGGCTGCGCCTAAAACAGCTGGATTTTAGAACATCTGGATCCTCTGCAGTTTTGCTATCCTGCACGTACAGGTGTGGAGGGTGCTCTCATGTATGTTCTCCACACATCCTACTCCCACGTGGACAAAGCCAGCACCACAGTCAGGGTTATGGTCTCTCAGGGTTATAGACCCCAGCGAGTCTTCCAACTAGTGGAGATGCTGAGATCTACGACCACCTCTCTTGACTTCTGTCCCGCTGGCCTTTAACTCCATTCTGCCTCAGTGACTGGACAAACCATCAACCATCCTTTTCACTGAGATTGCTCAAAATGACATCAAGTAATGACTTGAACATCAATCAAACCCCACTCTCCACTGCAGTGTTTTCTAATTTATTCCATGCGTCTGTGGTTCTTTACATGAAGGAAAACGTTTCTAACATTTGTGCAAAGCCTTCCTTTCACAAGTATCCAACTGTGTCCCCGTGTTCTTACTGTGGAATGTATTTTAATGTAACAACTGGGATCCATGATACCGATTCTTTTATAATTTTAAACCCTTTAATCATGTTACCTCGTAATCTCAGTTTGTTTAAACTGAAAGGCTTCATCTCTTTGAATCTGTCCTCATAGCACAAACCTCCTAATGCCGGAAGCAGTCTATTCACTCTCCTCTGGACTTTCACGCACGCTGCTAAGTCCTGGGGGACCGAGTTTAAGAAGCACTCATCTTAACCATATAACTGGTGTCCCCTAGCATGTGATTTACTGTTAAAGAGAAAGAATTTGGCTGGATCAATGTAATCAATACCTTGAATGATACAGACCAGAGCGGAGTCTCCATGCTCCTGTCTTCATTCAAGACTTAAGTGCTTCACAATTTACTTCTCCGTCAGAGAGGAAAAAGCACCTCAGGTCAAGGATGCAGCCTCTGGTGTTGTAATTTATTTTCATATTAATTTCTTTTTACATTTCATACTTATTTATTTATAGGTAAACTGTTTTGATTTTCTCAAATTATGTTGCCCCTTGTTGAAAGCTTTAACTTTCTTAATATTTGTAACTGATTATGACAGTCCGGGTCAGCTCCACACTTCTACTTTACTTCCAAGAGCCTCTTGAACCCAGAACCGTTGAGATGAGCCAGGGTAAATGATGACACGCTGTCAGCAAGTGAAACTGTGTTTTTAATCAAAAAAACAAAATGTCCCAAAAAGTGATGTGCAGCAATAAATATAAAGAACAAACAAATAAATTAATAAATAATCCAGAAAATCCAGAGGAGTTTGAAGGATAAAAAAACATTCTAAAATCCAGATAAAAAAGTCGCTCAATTCTATGTAAATCCATTTCAGCCATATCATGTCCTTCAGCACTCACCCCAGCGGGTCATATATATATATATATATATATATATATATATATATATATATATATATATATATATATATATATACAGTATATATAAATACATACATATATACATACATATATACAGTGGAACCTCAGTTTGCGAGTAACTTGGTTTACGAGTGTTTTGCAAGACGAGCAAAAATTTTTAATAAATTTTCACTTGATAAATGAGCGAGGTCTTGCAGTACGAGTAGTGAATTTCCCCTTGGGATTAATAAAGTATCTATCTATCTAGTATGTACTGTATATGCTTTGTCTGCTGAGCGTCATGTGATCACAACTGAGCTGATGGTTCTTCTCTCTCTCTCTCACTGCGGGATTGTGGGCAATCGTCTCCTATTCTCTGTCTGAGTCGGTGTGCCTCACTCATATAGTCAACATCCATACGAGTGTATAGTGTTTACTACAGCATTAGCATTGTGACTGTGTGCGCGCACTTGTGTGTGTGTGTTTGTGTGTGTGTGCGTGTGTGTGTGCTCGCGCATGCATGCATGCTGTGACGTGCGAGTCCCCGTCTTGCACCCTAAAACACGAAGCTGAGTCTCAGTACTTTAGCAACACAAGCTTTATTCAGCTTGAAACAGCAACAGCACGGTTATTTATACACAGATACAGCAGTCAGGCAGGGCCCTGCACATTTATAATGTTCCTTGTATCACCCATTTACGGCAGGCGCTTATAGCATGTCCGCGATCTTTTCGGATTCGCTTTTACAGAGAACTGCTACAGCGCTAGGAGAGTGCAATTGCTTTGGGACGCTCTTCCGCGTGTCGTCCCGTTGGGTGCAATCCAACATGAGTTTAGAAACTCACTCACACCAGCCATGATTCTTTTCAAAGGTAAAGTGCAAGTTAATTTGTTTTATGTATTTTTACTTTATATTTTGTATTAATCATTTTTATAGGAATAGTTTTGGGTTGTGGAACAAATCATCTGAGTTTCCATTGTTTCTTATGGGGAAATTCACTTTGACATACGAGTGCTTTGGACTACGAGCACGTTTCCGGAACGGATTATGCTCACAA